>NC_056734.1:977939888-978158949 GCF_019279795.1 Protopterus annectens | reverse complement strand
AACTTTTAGGTTTTTAAAAATTTTTTTTTTTTGGCCCTTAAGTTTTTTTTTCTAGTTAAATTTTTAAAAAAATTTTTTTGGGTTATTGCTCTTTGTTTACTTTATTGTTGGGCTTTTTGTAAGCTTGTTTTTAAATTTTCTGGCTTTTTTTAGTGATTTTTTAAATACTTGTTATGAATTTTTTTGTTTTTTAATTGCTTAGGTATTCTTTATGTTTTACAAATTTCGGTATTTTTACAGGGTTTCAGGGCCTTTTTATTGATTTTCCCTGATGTTTTTTTTCTAGTAGTTCTTTACAATAGTTAGAAGATTTTTTGGATTTCTAATTTATGTTTGAATTTCTTTTGTTTTGTATGCTTACTTCTGAGTAATATTTTATGTCTTCAGTATTGTGTTTCTTGTTTGTTTATAATGATTGAAAAATTTAAAATTTTGATTACTGTAGTTTCTTCTGCGAAATTGTTTTATTGGGCTTGTGTGTTTTTTCTATAATTATCTAAAAAAAATTGCTTGGTTGCATTTGTATTTAGTCTACTGAGGGTATGTTTAGAACTTAGAGGAGGAGGTTTGACCATAAACTGTTAGCTGAGATATATATAAGTATCCTGTTTTTTTCGATTATTTATACTGATTATTGTTTCTAGCAATTTATATATAGCACTTTTTATTGCCTGCTGCACAGTTTTTGAGTGTATTTTTATTGCTATTAACTAATCTGCATGGGTAACTGATTTGTTTGCAGTTAAAAAGGTAGTCTGTAGAGTCTCATTGCTTCTTTATCTGTTTAAAAACTTTCATTTTGTGGCTTTCTGTAGTGCTTACTTTGTGTAAGATAATAGCTTTAGTATGTCCTAGTGAGAATTGCTGGCTCTGGGCTTGTTTGTTTATACAGTGAATGATCAAAGCACATGAACAGGCCATCTTGAATTAACTGAAGCCTTTCTTTACCTGGGCTAGACTGTGTTAATTCGCTGCTCTCTAGTGGGGGCTGGTTCTTCTCTGTTCTTGTAAAAAAAAAAAAAAGTTGTCTTAAGGTTGTATCTTCTGGTATTTAAGCGCTAACTTTGATAGGGTTTCTGTCTATACACACTGAGCAGAGTAGAGGAGAGGTGTTTACTACAACTGTTAGCTGAGATATATAAGTATCCTTTTTTTTCGATTATTTATACTGATTATTGTTTCTAGCATTTTATATATAGCACTTTTTACTGCCTGCTGCACAGTTTTTGAGTGTATTTTTATTTCTATTAACTAATCTGCACAGGTAACTGATTTGTTTGCAGTTTTAAAAGTATTCTGTAGAGTCTCATTGCTCCTTTATCTGTTTAAAAACTTTCATTTTGTGGCTTTCTGTAGTGCTTACTCTCTGTAGGATAATAGCTTTAGTATGTCCTAGTCAGAATTGCTGGCTCTGGGCTTGTTTGTTTATACAGTGATTGTTCAGTTTACATGAACAGGCCATCTTGAATTAGGTGAAGCCTTTCTTTACCTGGGCTAGATTGTGTTAATTGGCTGCTGGCTAGTGGGGGCTGGTTCTTTTGTTTTCTTGAAAAAAATTTGTCTTAAGGTTGTATCTCCTGGTATTTAAGCCCTAACTTTGAGAGGGTTTCTGTCTATACACAGTGAGTAGGGTGTAGGAGAGGTGTTGACTACAACTGTTACCTGAGATATATAAGTATCCTGTTTTTTTCGATTATTTTTACTGATTATTGTTTCTAGCAATTTATATATAGCACTTTTTATTGCCTGCTGCACAGTGTTTGAGTGTATTTTTATTGCTATTAACTAATCTGCATGGGTAACTGCTTTGTTTGCAGTTTAAAAGTATTCTGCAGAGTCTCATTGCTCCTTTATCTGTTTAAAAACTTTTATTTTGTGGCTTTCTGTAGTGCTTACTCCCTGTAGGATAATTGCTTTAGTATGTCCTAGTCAGAATTCCTGGCTCTGGGCTTGTTTGTTTATACAGTGATTGTTCAAAGCACGTGAACAGGCCATCTTAAATTTGCTGAAGCCTTTCTTTACCTGGGCTAGATTGTGTTAATTGGCTGCTGGCTAGTGGGGGCTGGTTCTTTTGTGTTCTTGTAATAAAAAAAAAAGTTGTCTTAAGGTTGTATCTTCTCGTATTTAAGCACTAACTTTGAGAGGGTTTCTGTCTATACAAACTGAGCAGAGTGGAGGAGAGTTGGTGACTACAACTGTTAGCTAAGATATATAAGTATCCATTTTTTTCCATTATTTATACTGATTATTGTTTCTAGCAATTTATATATAGCACTTTTTATTGCCTGCTGCACAGTTTTTGAGTGTATTTTTATTGCTATTAACTAATCTGCATGGGTAACTGATTTGTTTGCAGTTAAAAAAGCATTCTGTAGAGTCTCATTGCTCCTTTATCTGTTTTAAAACTTTCATTTTTTGGCTTTCTGTAGTGCTTATTCTCTGTAGGATAATAGCTTTAGTATGTCCTAGTCAGAAATGTTGGCTCTGGGCTTGTTTGTTTATACAGTGATTGCTCAAAGCACATGAACAGGCCTACTTGAATTAGCTGAAGCCTTTCTTTACCTGGGCTAGATTGTGTTAATTGGGTGCTGGCTAGTAGGGGCTGGTTCTTTTGTGTTCTTCTAATAAAAAACAAAAAAAAAAAGTTGACTTAAGGTTGTATCTTCTGGTATTTAAGCCCTAACTTTGACTGGGTTTCTGTCTATACACACTGAGCAGAGTGGAGGAGAGGTATTGACTACAAGTGTTAGCTGAGACATATAAGTATCCTGTTTTTTTTCGATTATTTATACTGAATATTGTTTCTAGCAATTTATATATAGCACTTCTTATTGCCTGCTGCACAGTTTTTGAGTGTATTTTTATTGCTATTAACTAATCTGCAGGGGTAACTGATTTGTTTGCAGTTAAAAAAGTATTCTGTAGAGTGTCATTGCTCCTTTATCTGTTTAAAAACTTTCATTTTGTGGCTTTCTGTAGTGCTTACTCTCTGTAGGATAATAGCTTTAGTATGTCCTAGTCAGAACTGCTGGCTCTGGGCTTGTTTGTTTATACAGTGCTTGTTCAAAGCACATGAACAGGCCATCTTGAATTAGCTGAAGCCTTTCTTTACTTGGGATAGATTACGTTAATTGGCTACTGGCTAGTGGGGGCTGCATCTTTTGTGTTCTTGTAAGAAAAAAAAGTTGTCTTAAGGTTGTATCTTCTGGTATTTAAGCCCTAACTTTGAGAGGGTTTCTGTATATACACACTGAGCAGAGTGGAGGAGAGGTGTTGACTACAACTGTTAGCTGAGATATATAAGTATCCTGTTTTTTTTTCGATTATTTATATTGATTATTGTTTCTAGCAATTTATATATAACACTTTTTATTCCCTGCTGCACAGTTTTTGAGTGTATTTTTATTGCTGTTAACTAATCTGCATGGATAACTGATTTGTTTGCATTTAAAAAAGTATTCTGTAGAGACTCATTGCTCCTTTATCTGTTTAAAAACTTTCATTTTGTGGCTTTCTGTAGTGCTTACTCTCTGTAAGATAATAGCTTTAGTATGTCCTAGTCAGAATTGCTTTCTCTGGGCTTGTTTGTTTATACAGTGATTATTCAAGGCACATGAACAGGCCATCTTGAATTAGCTGAAGCCTTTCTTTACCTGGGATAGATGTGTTAATTGGCTGCTGGCTTGTGGGGGCTGTTTTTTTTGTGTTCTTGTAAGAAAAAAAAAGTTGTCTTAAGGTTGTATCTTCTGGTATTTAAGCCCTAACTTTGAGAGGGTTTCTGTCTATACACACTGAGCAGAGTGGAGGAGAGGTGTTGACTACAACTGTTAGCTGAGATATATAAGTATCCTGTTTTTTTTTCGATTATTTATACTGATTATTGTTTCTAGAAATTTATATATAGCACTTTTTATTGCCTGCTGCACAGTTTTTGAGTGTATTTTTATTGCTATTAACTAATCTGCATGGGTAACTGATTTGTTTGCAGTTAAAAAGTAGTCTGTAGAGTCTCATTGCTTCTTTATCTGTTTAAAATCTTTCATTTTGTGGCTTTCTGTAGTGCTTACTCTCTGTAAGATAATAGCTTTAGTATATCCTAGTCAGAATTGCTGGCTCTGGGCTTGTTTGTTTATACAGTGATTATTCAAGGCACATGAACAGGCCATCTTGAATTAGCTGAAGCCTTTCTTAACCAGGGCTAGATTGTGTTAATTGGCTGCTGGCTAGTGGGGGCTTGTTCTTTTGTGTTCTTGTAAAAGAAAAAGTTGTCTTAAGGTTGTATCTTCTGGTATTTACGCACCAACTCTGAGTGGGTTTCTGTCTATACACACTGAGCAGAGTGGAGGAGAGGTATTGACTACAACTGTTAGCTGAGATATATAAGTATCATGTTTTTTTTGATTATTTATACTGAATATTGTTTCTAGCAATTTATATATAGCACTTTTTATTGCCTGCTGCACAGTTTTTTGAGTGTATTTTTATTGCTATTAACTAATCTGCAGGGGTAAATGATTTGTTTGCAGTTAAAAAAGTATTCTGTAGAGTCTCGTTGCTCCTTTATCTGTTTAAAAACTTTCATTTTGTGGCTTACTGTAGTGCTTACTCTCTGTAGGATAATAGCTTTAGTATGTCCTAGTCAGAACTGCTGGCTCTGGGCTTGTTTGTTTATACAGTGATTGTTCAAAGCACATGAACAGGCCATCTTGAAGTAGCTGAAACCTTTCTTTACCTGGAATAGATTCTGTTAATTGGCTGCTGGCTAGTGGGGGCTGGTTCTTTTGTGTTCTTGTAAGAAAAAAAAAAAGTTGTCGTAAGGTTGTATCTTCTGGTATTTAAGCCCTAACTTTGAGAGGATTTCTGTCTATACACAGTGAGCAGAGTGGAGGAGAGGTGTTGACTACAACTGTTAGCTGAGATATATTAGTATCCTGTTTTTTTCGATTATTTATACTGATTATTGTTTCTAGCAATTTATATATAGCACTTTTTATTGCCTGCTGCACAGTTTTTGAGTGTATTTTTATTGCTATTAACTAATCTGCATGGGTAACTGATTTGCTTGCAGTCAAAAAAGTATTCTGTAGAGTCTCATTGCTCCTTTATCTGTTTAAAAACTTTCATTTTGTGGCTTTCTGTAGTACTTACTCTCTATAAGATAATAGCTTTAGCATGTCCTAGTCAGAATTGCTGGCTCTGGGCTTGTTTGTTTATACAGTGATTATTCAAGGCACATGAAAAGGCCATCTTGAATTAGCTGAAGCCTTTCTTAACCTGGGCCAGATTGTGTTAATTGGCTGCTGGCTAGTGGGGGCTGGTTCTTTTATGTTCGTGTAATAAAAAAAAAAAAAAAAAAAAGTTGTCTTAATGTTGTATCTTCTGGTATTTAAGCCCTAACTTTGAGAGGGTTTCTGTCTAAACACACCGAGCAGTGTCGAGGAGAGGTGTTGACTACAACTGTTAGCTGAGTTATATAAGTATCCTTTTTTTTTTATTATTTATACTGATTATTGTTTCTAGCAATTTATATATATCACTTTTTATCCCGCGCTGCACAGTTTTTGAGTGTATTTTATTGCTGTTAACTAATCTGCACGTGTAACTGATTTGTTTGCAGTTAAAAAAAGCATTCTGTAGAGTCTCACTGCTCCTTTATCTGTTTAAAAACTTTCATTTTGTGGCTTTCTGTATTGCTTACTCTCTCTAGGATAATAGCTTTAGTATGTCCTAGTGAGAATTGCTGGCTCTGGGCTTGTTTGTTTATACAGTGAATGATCAAAGCACATGAACAGGCCATCTTGAATTAACTGAAGCCTTTCTTTGCCTGGGCTAGACTGTGTTAATTCGCTGCTGGCTAGTGGGGGCTGGTTCTTTTGTGTTCTTGTAAGAAAAAAAAAAGTTGTCTTAAGGTTGTATCTTCTGGTATTTAAGCCCTAACATTGAGAGGGTTTCTGTCTATATACACTGAGCAGAGTGGAGGAGAGGTGTTGACTACAACTGTTAGCTGAGATATATAAGTATCCTGTTTTTTTTTTTGATTATTTATATTTATTATTGTTTCTAGCAATTTATATATAACACTTTTTATTCCCTGCTGCACAGTTTTTGAGTGTATTTTTATTGCTGTTAACTAATCTGCATGGGTAACTGATTTGTTTGCCATTAAAAAAGTATTCTGTAGAGACTCATTGCTCCTTTATCTGTTTAAAAACTTTCATTTTGTGGCTTTCTGTAGTGCTTACTCTCTCTAGGATAATAGCTTTAGTATGTCCTGGTCAGAACTGCTGGCTCCGGTCTTGTTTGTTTATACAGTGATTGTTCAAAGAACATGAACAGGCCATCTTGAATTAGCTGAAGCCTTTCTTTACCTGGGATAGATTGTGTTAATTGGCTGCTGGCTAGTGGGGGCTTGTTCTTTTGTGTTCTTGTAAAAGAAAAAGTTGTCTTAAGGTTGTATCTTCTGGTATTTACGCACTAACTTTGAGTGGGTTTCTGTCTATACACACTGAGCAGAGTGGAGGAGAGGTATTGACTACAACTGTTAGCTGAGATATATAAGTATCCTATTTTTTTTGATTATTTATACTGATTATTGTTTCTAGCAATTTATATATAGCACTTTTTATTGCCTGCTGCACAGTTTTTTGAGTGTATTTTTATTGCTATTAACTAATCTGCAGGGGTAAATGATTTGTTTGCAGTTAAAAAAGTATTCTGTAGAGTCTCGTTGCTCCTTTATCTGTTTAAAAACTCTCATTTTGTGGCTTACTGTAGTGCTTACTCTCTGTAGGATAATAACTTTAGTATGTCCTAGTCAGAACTGCTGGCTCTGGGCTTCTTTGTTTATACAGTGATTGTTCAAAGCACATGAACAGGCCATCTTGAAGTAGCTGAAACCTTTCTTTACCTGGAATAGATTCTGTTAATTGGCTGCTGGCTAGTGGGGGCTGTTTCTTTTGTTTTCTTGTAAGAAAAAAAAAGTTGTCTTAAGGTTGTATCTTCTGGTATTTAAGCCCTAACTTTGAGAGGGTTTCTGTCTATACACACTGAGCAGAGCGAAAAAGAGGTGTTGACTACAACTGTTAGCTGAGATATATAAGTATCCTGTTTTTTTTTCGATTATTTATATTGATTATTGTTTCTAGCAATTTATATATAACACTTTTTATTCCCTGCTGCACAGTTTTTGAGTGTATTTTTATTGCTGTTAACTAAGCTACATGGGTAACTGATTTGTTTGCAGTTAAAAAAGTATTCTGTAGAGACTCACTGCTCCTTTATCTGTTTAAACACTTTCATTTTGTGGCTTTCTGTAGTGCTTACTCTCTGTAGGATAATAGCTTTAGTATGTCGTAGTCAGAACTGCTGGCTCTGGGCTTGTTTGTTTATACAGTGATTGTTCAAAGCACATGAACAGGCCATCTTGAATTAGCTGAAGCCTTTCTTTACCTGGGATAGATTGTGTTAATTGGCTGCTGGCTAGTGGGGGCTGGTTCTTTTGTGTTCTTGTAAGAAAAAAAAAGTTGTCTTAAGGTTGTATCTTCTGGTATTTAAGCCCTAACTTTGAGAGGGTTTCTGTCTATACACACTGAGCAGAGTGGAGGAGAGGTGTTGACTACAACTGTTAGCTGAGATATATAAGTATCCTGTTTTTTTTTCTATTATTTATATTGATTATTGTTTCTAGCAATTTATATATAACACTTTTTATTCCCTGCTGCACAGTTTTTGAGTGTATTTTTATTGCTGTTAACTAATCTGCATGGGTATCTGATTTGTTTGCAGTTAAAAAGTATTCTGTAGAGACTTATTGCTCCTTTATCTGTTTAAAAACTTTCATTTTGTGGTTTTCTTTAGTGCTTACTCTCTGTAAGATAATAGCTTTAGTATGTCCTAGTCAGAATTGCTTTCTCTGGGCTTGTTTGTTTATACAGTGATTATTCAAGGCACATGAACAGGCCATCTTGAATTAGCTGAAGCCTTTCTTAACCAGGGCTAGATTGTGTTAATTGGCTGCTGGCTAGTAGGGGCTTGTTCTTTTGTGTTCTTGTAAAAAAAAAGTTGTCTTAAGGTTGTATCTTCTGGTATTTAAGCACTAACTTTGAGTGGGTTTCTGTCTATACACACTGAGCAGAGTGGAGGAGAGGTATTGACTACAACTGTTAGCTGAGATATATAAATCTCCTGTTTTTTTATTATTTATACTGATTATTCTTTCTATCAATTTATATATAGCACTTTTTATTGCCTGCTGCACACTTTTTGAGTGTATTTTTATTGCTATTAACTAATCTACACTGCTAACTGATTTGTTTGCAGTTAAAAAAGTATTCTGTAGAGTCTCATTGCTCCTTCATCTGTTTAAAAACTTTCATTTTGAGCTTTCTGTAGTGCTTACTCTCTGTAGGATAATTGCTTTAGTATGTCCTAGTCAGAATTGCTAGCTCTGGGCTTGTTTTGTTATACAGTGATTGTTGAAAGCACATGAACAGGCCATCTTGAATTAGCTGAAGCCTTTCTTTACCTGTGCTAGATTGTGTTAATTGGCTGCTGGCTAGTGGGGGCTGGTTCTTTTATGTTTTTGTAAAAAAAAAAAAGTTGTCTTAAGGTTGTATCTTCTGGTATTTAAGCCCTAACTTTGAGAGAGTTTCTGTCTATACACACTGAGCAGAGTGGAGGAGAGGTGTTGACTACAACTGTTAGCTGAGATATATAAGTATCCTGTTTTTTTCGATTATTTATACTGATTATTGTTTCTAGCAATTTATATATAACACTTTTTATTCCCTGCTGCACAGTTTTTGAGTGTATTTATATTGCTGTTAACTAATCTGCATGTGTAACTGATCTGTTTTCAGTTATAAAAAGCATTCTGTAGAGTCTCATTGCTCCTTTATCTGTTTAAAAACTTTCATTTTGTGGCTTTTTGTAATGCTTGCTCTCTGTAAGATAATAGCTTTAGTATGTTCTAGTCAGAATTGCTGGCTCTGGGCTTGTTTGTTTATACAGTGATTGTTCAAAGCACATGAACAGGCCATCTTGAATTAGCTGAAGCCTTTCTTTACCTGGGCTAGATTGTGTTAATTGGCTGCTAGCTAGTGGGGGCTGGTTCTTTTGTTTTCTTGTAATAAAAAAAGTTGTCTTAAAGTTGTATCTTCTGGTATTTAAGCCCTAACTTTGAGAGTGTTTCTGTCTATACACACTGAGCAGAGTGGAGTTGAGGTGTTGACTACAACTGTTAGCTGAGATATATAAGTATCCTGTTTTTTTCGATTATTTATACTGATTATTGTTTCTAGCAATTTATATATAGCACTTTTTATTGCCTGCTGCACAGTTTTTGAGTGTATTTGTATTGCTATTAACTAATCTGCATGGGTAACTGATTTGTTTGCAGTTAAAAAGCATTCTGTAGAGTCTCATTGCTCCTTTATCTGTTTAAAAACTTTCATTTTGTGGCTTTCTGTAGTGCTTACTTTGTGTAAGATAATAGCTTTAGTATGTCCTAGTGAGAATTGCTGGCTCTGGGCTTGTTTGTTTATACAGTGAATGATCAAAGCACATGAACAGGCCATCTTGAATTAACTGAAGCCTTTCTTTACCTGGGCTAGACTGTGTTAATTCGCTGCTGGCTAGTGGGGGCTGGTTCTTTTTTGTTCTTGTAAAAAAAAATAAGAGTTGTCTTAAGGTTGTATTTTCTGGTATTTAAGCACTAACTTTGATAGGGTTTCTGTCTATACACACTGAGCAGAGTAGAGGAGAGGTGTTGACTACAACTGTTAGCTGAGATATATAAGTATCCTGTTTTTTTCGATTATTTATACTGATTATTGTTTCTAGCAATTTATATATAGCACTTTTTATTGCCTGCTGCACAGTTTTTGAGTGTATTTTTATTTCTATTAACTAATCTGCACAGGTAACTGATTTGTTTGCAGTTTTAAAAGTATTCTGTAGAGTCTCATTGCTCCTTTATCTGTTTAAAAACTTTCATTTTGTGGCTTTCTGTAGTGCTTACTCTCTGTAGGATAATAGCTTTAGTATGTCCTAGTCAGAATTGCTGGCTCTGGGCTTGTTTGTTTATACAGTGATTGTTCAATTTACATGAACAGGCCATCTTGAATTAGGTGAAGCCTTTCTTTACCTGGGCTAGATTGTGTTAATTGGCTGCTGGCTAGTGGGGGCTGGTTCTTTGGTTTTCTTGTAAAAAAAGTTGTCTTAAGGTTGTATCTTCTGGTATTTAAGCCCTAACTTTGAGAGGGTTTCTGTCTATACACAGTGAGTAGGGTGGAGGAGAGGTGTTGACTACAACTGTTAGCTGAGATATATAAGTATCCTGTTTTTTTCGATTATTTCTACTGATTATTGTTTCTAGCAATTTATATATAGCACTTTTTATTGCCTGCTGCACAGTGTTTGAGTGTATTTTTATTTCTATTAACTAATCTGCACGGGTAACTGATTTGTTTGCAGTTAAAAAGTATTCTGCAGAGTCTCATTGCTCCTTTATCTGTTTAAAAACTTTTATTTTGTGGCTTTCTGTAGTGCTTACTCCCTGTAGGATAATAGCTTTACTATGTCCTTGTCAGAATTGCTGGCTCTGGGCTTGTTTGTTTATACAGTGATTGTTCAAAGCACGTGAACAGGCCATCTTGAATTTGCTAAAGCCTTTCTTTACCTGGGCTAGATTGTGTTAATTGGCTGCTGGCTAGTGGGGGCTGGTTCTTTTGTGTTCTTGTAATAAAAAAAAGTTGTCTTAAGGTTGTATCTTCTGGTATTTAAGCACTAACTTTGAGAGGGTTTCTGTCTATACACACTGAGCAGAGTGGAGGAGAGGTGTTGACTACAACTGTTAGCTAAGATATATAAGTATCCTGTTTTTTTCCATTATTTATACTGATTATTGTTTCTAGCAATTTATATATAGCACTTTTTATTGCCTGCTGCACAGTTTTTGAGTGTATTTTTATTGCTATTAACTAATCTGCATGGGTAACTGATTTGTTTGCAGTTAAAAAAGCATTTTGCAGAGTCTCATTGCTCCTTTATCTGTTTTTATACTTTCATTTTGTGGATTTCTGTAGTGCTTACTCTCTGTAGGATAATAGCTTTAGTATGTCCTAGTCAGAAATGCTGGCTCTGGGCTTGTTTGTTTATACAGTGATTGCTCAAAGCACATGAACAGGCCATCTTGAATTAGCTGAAACCTTTCTTTACCTGCAGTAGATTGTGTTAATTGGGTGCTGGCTAGTGGGGGCTGGTTCTTTTCTGTTCTTCTAATAAAAAACAAAAACAAAAAACAAAAAAAAGTTGACTTAAGGTTGTATCTTCTGGTATTTAAGCCCTAACTTTGACAGGGTTTCTGTCTATACACACTGAGCAGAGTGGAGGAGAGGTATTGACTACAACTGTTAGCTGAGATATATAAGTATCCTGTTTTTTTCGATTATTTATACTGAATATTGTTTCTAGCAATTTATATATAGCACTTTTTATTGCCTGCTGCACAGTTTTTGAGTGTATTTTTATTGCTATTAACTAATCTGCAGGGGTAACTGATTTGTTTGCAGTTAAAAAGTATTCTGTAGAGTCTCATTGCTCCTTTATCTGTTTAAAAACTTTCATTTTGTGGCTTTCTGTAGTGCTTACTCTCTGTAGGATAATAGCTTTAGTATGTCCTAGTCAGAACTGCTGGCTCTGGGCTTGTTTGTTTATACAGTGATTGTTCAAAGCACATGAACAGGCCATCTTGAATTAGCTGAAGCCTTTCTTTACCTGGGATAGATTGTGTTAATTGGCTGCTGGCTAGTGGGGGCTGGTTCTTTTGTGTTCTTGTAAAAAAAAGTTGTCTTAAGGTTGTATCTTCTGGTATTTAAGCCCTAACTTTGAGAGGGTTTCTGTCTATACACACTGATCAGAGTGGAGGAGAGGTGTTGACTACAACTGTTAGCTGAGATATATAAGTATCCTGTTTTTTTTTCGATTATTTATATTGATTATTGTTTCTAGCAATTTATATATAGCACTTTTTATTCCCTGCTGCACAGTTTTTGAGTGTATTTTTATTGCTATTAACTAATCTGCATGGGTAACTGATTTGTTTGCAGTTAAAAAAGTATTCTGTAGAGTCTCATTGCTCCTTTATCTGTTTAAAAACTTTCATTTTGTGGCTTTCTGTAGTGCTTACTCTCTGTAAGATAATAGCTTTAGTATCTCCTAGTCAGAATTGCTGGCTCTGGGCTTGTTTGTTTATACAGTGATTATTCAAGGCACATGAACAGGCCATCTTGAATTAGCTGAAGCCTTTCTTAACCTGGGCTAGATTGTGTTAATTGGCTGCTGGCTAGTGGGGGCTTGTTCTTTTGTGTTCTTGTAAAAAAAAAAGTTGTCTTAAGGTTGTATCTTCTGGTATTTAAGCACTAACTTTGAGTGGGTTTCTGTCTATACACACTGAGCAGAGTGGAGGAGAGGTATTGACTACAACTGTTAGCTGAGATATATAAATATCCTGTTTTTTTTGATTATTTATACTGATTATTGTTTCTAGCAATTTATATATAGCACTTTTTATTGCCTGCTGCACAGTTTTTGAGTGTATTTTTATTGCTATTAACTAATCTGCATGGGTAACTGATTTGATTGCAGTTAAAAAAGTATTCTGTAGAGTCTCATTGCTCCTTTATCTGTTTAAAAACTTTCATTTTGAGCTTTCTGTAGTGCTTACTCTCTGTAGGATAATAGCTTTAGTATGTCCTAGTCAGAATTGCTGGCTCTGGGCTTGTTTGTTTATACAGTGATTGCTCAAAGCACATGAACAGGCCATCTTGAATTAGCTGAAGCCTTTCTTTACCTGGGCTAGATTGTGTTAATTGGCTGCTGGCTAGTGGGGGCTGGTTCTTTTGTGTTCTTGTAAAAAAAAGTTGACTTAAGGTTGTATCTTCTGGTATTTAAGCCCTAACTTTGACAGGGTTTCTGTCTATACACACTGAGCAGAGTGGAGGAGAGGTATTGACTACAACTGTTAGCTGAGATATATAAGTATCCTGTTTTTTTCGATTATTTATACTGAATATTGTTTCTAGCAATTTATATATAGCACTTTTTATTGCCTGCTGCACAGTTTTTGAGTGTATTTTTATTGCTGTTAACTAATCTGCACGTGTAACTGATTTGTTTGCAGTTAAAAAGTATTCTGTAGAGTCTCATTGCTCCTTTATCTGTTTAAAAACTTTCATTTTGTGGCTTTCTGTAGTGCTTACTCTCTGTAGGATAATAGCTTTAGTATGTCCTAGTCAGAACTGCTGGCTCTGGGCTTGTTTGTTTATACAGTGATTGTTCAAAGCACATGAACAGGCCATCTTGAATTAGCTGAAGCCTTTCTTTACCTGGGATAGATTGTGTTAATTGGCTGCTGGCTAGTGGGGGCTGGTTCTTTTGTGTTCTTGTAAGAAAAAAAAAGTTGTCTTAAGGTTGTATCTTCTGGTATTTAAGCCCTAACTTTGAGAGGGTTTCTGTCTATACACACTGAGCAGAGTGGAGGAGAGGTGTTGACTACAACTGTTAGCTGAGATATATAAGTATCCTGTTTTTTTTCGATTATTTATATTGATTATTGTTTCTAGCAATTTATATATAACACTTTTTATTCCCTGCTGCACAGTTGTTGAGTGTATTTTTATTGCTGATAACTAATCTGCATGGTTAACTGATTTGTTTGCAGTTAA
Source organism: Protopterus annectens (assembly GCF_019279795.1). Classification (NCBI taxonomy): domain Eukaryota; kingdom Metazoa; phylum Chordata; order Ceratodontiformes; family Protopteridae; genus Protopterus; species Protopterus annectens. The sequence goes on along the minus strand of NC_056734.1, from coordinate 978,145,225 downwards.
AAAAGTATTCTGTAGAGACTCATTGCTCCTTTATCTGTTTAAAAACTTTCATTTTGTGGCCTTCTGTAGTCCTTACTCTCTGTAAGATAATAGCTTTAGTATGTCCTAGTCAGAATTGCTTTCTCTGGGCTTGTTTGTTTATACAGTGATTATTCAAGGCACATGAACAGGCCATCTTGAATTAGCTGAAGCCTTTCTTAACCTTTCTTAATTGGCTGCTGGCTAGTAAGGGCTTGTTCTTTTGTGTTCTTGTAAAAAAAAGTTTTCTTAAGGTTGTATCTTCTGGTATTTAAGCAGTAACTTTGAGTGGGTTTCTGTCTATACACACTGAGCAGAGTGGAGGAGAGGTATTGACTACAACTGTTAGTTGAGATATATAAATATCCTGTTTTTTTATTATTTATACTGATTATTGTTTCTACCAATTTATATATAGCACTTTTTATTGCCTGCTGCACAGTTTTTGAGTGTACTTTTATTGCTATTAACTAATCTACACCGCTAACTGATTTGTTTGCAGTTAAAAAAGTATTCTGTAGAGTCTCATTGCTCCTTCATCTGTTTAAAAACTTTCATTTTGGGCTTTCTGTAGTGCTTACTCTCTGTAGGTTAATTGCTTTAGTATGTCCTAGTCAGAATTGCTAGCTCTGGGCTTGTTTTGTTATACAGTGATTGTTGAAAGCACATGAACAGGCCATCTTGAATTAGCTGAAGCCTTTCTTTACCTCCGCTAGATTGTGTTAATTGGCGGCTGGCTAGTGGGGGCTGGTTCTTTTATGTTCTTGTAAAAAAAAAAAGTTGTCTTAAGGTTGTATCTTCTGGTATTTAAGCCCTAACTTTGAGAGGGTTTCTGTCTATACACACTGAGCAGAGTGGAGGAGAGGTGTTGACTACAACTGTTAGCTCAGATATATAAGTATCCTGTTTTTTTTCGATTATTTATACTGATTATTGTTTCTAGCAATTTATATATAACACTTTTTATTCCCTGCTGCACAGTTTTTGAGTGTATTTTTATTGTTGTTAACTAATCTGCATGTGTAACTGATTTGTTTGCAGTTAAAAAAAGCATTCTGTAGAGTCTCATTGCTCCTTTATCTGTTTAAAAACTTTCATTTTGTGGCTTTCTGTAGTGCTTACTCTCTGTAGGATAATAGCTTTAGTATGTTCTAGTCAGAATTGCTGGCTCTGGGCTTGTTTGTTTATACAGTGATTGTTCAAAGCACATGAACAGGCCATCTTGAATTAGCTGAAGCCTTTCTTTACCTGGGCTAGATTGTGTTAATTGGCTGCTGGCTAGTGGGGGCTGGTTCTTTTGTGTTCTTGTAATAAAAAAAAAAAAAGTTGACTTAAGGTTGTATCTTCTGGTATTTAAGCCCTAACTTTGACAGGGTTTCTGTCTATACACACTGATCAGAGTGAAGGAGAGGTGTTGACTACAACTGTTAGCTCAGATATATAAGTATCCTTTTTTTTCGATTATTTATACTGATTATTGTTTCTAGCAATTTATATATAGCACTTTTTATTGCCTGCTGCATAGGTTTTGAGTGTATTTTTATTGCTATTAACTAATCTACATGGGTAACTGATTTGTTTGCAGTTAAAAAAGCATTCTGTAGAGTCTCATTGCTCCTTTATCTGTTTAAAAACTTTCATTTTGTGGCTTTCTGTAGTGCTTACTCTCTGTAGGATAATAGCTTTAGTATGTCCTAGTCAGAATCGCTGGCTCTGGGCTTGTTTGTTTATACAGTGATTGTTCAAAGCACATGAACAGGCCATCTTGAATTAGCTGAAGCCTTTCTTTACCTGGGCTAGATTGTGTTAATTGGCTGCTGGCTAGTGGGGGCTGGTTCTTTTGTGTTCTTGTAAAAAAAAAAAAGTTATCTTAAGGTTGCATCTTCTGGTGTTTAACCCTGACATTGAGAGGGTTTCTGTCTATACACACTGAGCAGAGTGGAGCTGAGGTGTTGACTACAACTGTTAGGTGACATATATAAGAATAATGTTTTTTTTTTCATTATTTGTACTGATTATTGTTTCTAGCAATTTATATATAGCACTTTTTATTGCCTGCTGCACAGTTTCTGAGTGTATTTTTATTGCTAGTAACTAATCTGCATGGGTAACTGATTTGTTTGCAGTTAAAAAAGCATTCTGTAGAGTCTCATTGCTCCTTTCTCTGTTTTAAAACTTTCATTTTGTGGCTTTATGTAGTGCTTACTCTCTGTAGGATAATAGCTTTAGTATGACCTTGTCAGAATTGCTGGTTCTTGGCTTGTTTGTTTATACAGTGATTGTTCAAAACACATGAACAGGCCATCTTGAATTAGCTGAAGCCTTTCTTTACCTGGGCTAGATTGTGTTAATTGGCTGCTGGCTAGTGGGGGCTGGGTCTTTTTTGTTCTTGTAAAAAAAAAGTTGTCTTAAGGTTGTATCTTCTAGTATTTAAGCCCTAACTTTGAGAGGGTTTCTGTCTATACACACTGAGCACGGTGGAGGAGAGGTGTTGACTACAACTGTTAGCTGAGATATATGTATCCTGTTTTTTTCGATTATTTATACTGATTATTGTTTCTAGCAATTTATATATAGCACTTTTTATTGCCTGCTGCACAGTTTTGAGTGTATTTTTATTGCTATTAACTAATCTGCATGGGTAACTGATTTGTTTGCAGTTAAAAAAGCATTCCGTAGAGTCTTATTGCTCCTTTATCTGTTTAAAAACTTTCATTTTGTGGCTTTCTGTAGTGCTTACTCTCTGTAGGATAATAGCTTTAGTATGTCCTAGTAAGAATTGCTGGCTCTGGGCTTGTTTGTTTATACAGTGATTGTTCAAACACATGATCAGGCCATTTTGAATTAGCTGAAGCCTTTCTTTACCTTGGCTAGATTGTGTTAATTGGCTGCTGGCTAGTGGGGGCTGTCTTTTTGTGTTCTTGTAAAAAAAAAAGTTGACTTAAGGTTGTATCTTCTGGTATTTAAGCCCTAACTTTGAGAGGGTTTCTGTCTATACACACTGAGCAGAGTGGAGGAGAGGTGTTTCCTACAACTGTTAGCTGAGATATATAAGTATCCTGTTTTTTCGATTATTTATACTGATTATTGTTTCTAGCAATTTATATATAGCACTTTTTATTGCCTGCTGTACAGTTTTTGAGTGTATTTTTATTGCTATTAACTAATCTACATGGGTAACTGATTTGTTTGCAGTTAAAAAAGCATTCTGTAGAGTCTCATTGCTCCTTTATCTGTTTTAAAACTTGTGCTTACTCTCTGTAGGATAATAACTTTAGTATTCCCACCCTCCATCCCTGTTGGTGTCTTGCTGTTATACTTGGTGGCTTCGCAGTTGCCTGCCCCTACTGTAAATCTGATCTGGGACACTCCTCCCAGTCTAGTGTCATTAGCTTTTTCTACCTAATACAGAGAGAACATTTGATAAGGCCTTCTGTTTCTCCTTTTTCCCTTTCAAAAATAAATAAATAAATAAATGTTTGCCTGAATCTCCTTGGTGCTGACTGTGATTCTCAAACATTTTGGAAATATAGATTATATTTTAAAGCATTTATTATAACTGTAATTGCCTTAATATTGCTACAACTCAAGTGCTCTAGGTTGCACTGCATCTGAAGTGTTTGTGTGTTTTAGCTGCTTTTATGTATATATAGACTTCTCTGTATATGTAGACTAGCTACTTATTCTGCTGTATTACTGCCTCTTAAATCGTTTTTCAGTTGTGCACTTGCCTTGCTTCATTTAAAAAGTTTTAAGTTGCTAATTTTGTAGAATTTTAATTGCATTTACTGTTTAGGACTACACACTCAAGTGTGTTAGCCTTTTCTGTGTTTATTTACTGTATTATTGCATTGTTTAGCCTGTTTCAACAAAAAATACTATCTTGTTTGCTCGTTTCCCACCTTTTCTAGTCAGTCCATATCCCAGGCTTTGCTTGTCTCAGGACTTTATTTTCTGTGCTCAGAACTATCCAGACCATGCTGTGGTAGAGGGAAGTCCTCCTGCCTACCCGTCGGGCTGGTGAGCATTGTATTGCCTGTCTAACGCTAGAGGATTGATTTCCAGCCCTGAAATTGTAATTTTATTAGCCTTCTTGGGCTGATTTCTATCCCTTTCAACTTTCTGGCTTAAAAACGCGTGTGTTTGCACATTTTTCACATCGTGCAGCACTGCGAGGCTACAGTTAAACTATTCCAGATGCCAGAAAGTCTGCTCTTTAAATTTTCCCTTAGAACAAGATAGTTTCTCAGTAGTAGCACTAAAATCTGAACCCCTGTGACTAGCACTTGCTCTAGAGCCTACTGGAAAGCACTAGGAAGCCTGAAACTGATTCAAGCACTCAGCTCTCCTTGTCAATAAGGAGAAATTAATTATAGGCACTAAACAGCCTATAAGTGCAAAGTACCTTGCAAAGTTAAGGGAAAACAGCTCTTAAACATTACAAGAAAGCACTAGGAAGCCTGAAGCTGATTCAAGCACTCAGCTCTACTTATCAATAAGGAGAAATTAATCATAGGCACTAAGCCTATAATTGCAGAGTACCTTGCAAAGGTAAGAGAAAACAGCTCTTAAACTTTACAAAAAACCACCTAAACAGGCATGTCCAAGGGTCAGCTTCCAGTGATTTAATTTGTCCACCTGGTGAATCTGGGCATACTGGGGCAGTGCGGCAACTGCTTCATGTACACAGACAATCCTCTCCTCCTACCACCCAACACTACAACCTGCGAGAGATGCACTTACATAGCCAAACTGGAAGCTAAGCTCTCTCCGGCCAAGATTGTGCTAGACAGTCAAGAGGAGAAGGTTAACACCTGCATTACACCTCAAGCAACTCATAGCCCTTCAAAAGCCACACCATCAACACCCACACATAGCAACACTAAACCCACATATGCGGCAGCCCTTAACATTAACCTGCCCAAGCAACAACGACCTCCGAAGCTGAAACGCAAACAAGCACCAGTCACAACCAAAGTGACACATAGCTCCCAACACCAGTGTGCCACCCAACAACAGCCCCTAAGGAAAGACAATGTACCCAACACTTTAATCATAGGTGACTCTATAGTCAGGCACACTGATGTCCCACTCACCAGGCTGAACAAGGAGAAAATTACAGTCAGCTGCCTGTCAGGTGCCAGGATCCGCCACATAATGCATGCACTCAAGTCACTCCACAACAAGTACAAATACGACTCTGCCATTGTCCATGCTGGAGTGAATGACTTGAGACATACCTCCCTGGACTACATGAAAAGAGACATGGAAGAGCTCTTGGATCATGTGACCCAGGCAGGTATGACCCTAGCCCTGAGTAGCATCCTGCCTTCGCCCAGAATGACACCACAGTATAAGGACAAAATGATTGACTTCAACAATTGGCTAAGCTTCTGGTGTCATTCAAAGGGGATCCAGTATTTGTCTGCCTGGGAAGACATGATTGACAAACCACAATGCTTTGCCAGAGATGGTCTGCACCTGTCACCCCTGAGATTCAGGTTCCTGGCTAAAGCTCTTGCCACCCCTATAGTGCCTTTTTTAGGCAAGGTTCAAAGGATAAAACCACCACCGTAACAGATACAAGCATGCAACATCTGAAGGTAATGCTACTCAATGCTAGAAGTCTAAACTTCAAAATGCACTCTCTCTCGAGGCACTCCTAAAAATGGAGAACATCGATATCTTTGCAGTAACTGAGACCTGGTTCAAGGCTCCAGAGAGCACCCCTGCAATACCAGGCTACAATTCTTACCACACTTTTTGGCCAGAAAACCAAGACCGAAACACTAAAGGTGGAGGAGTGTCCATATTCACCAAAGATATTCACACCTCCAGGCTAGTTGCCCAACACAATGCATCTGAAATTTTCCAGGTGCAACTAACACTAGGTAGACTGCAATCCAAATTGTAGCTTGCTACAGATCCCCCACCATGCCCCAAGATTCTCACTACACCTTTCTAAACATACTGGAAAATATTAAGATACAACCAAACACCCTAATACTGGGTGATTTCAACTACCCTGCCATTAATTGGGAAAACTACTTGGGTACCAACTCCTTTTCCCAACGGTTCTTGGAATTCATAAATTCTAACGCCCTGGATCAACTAATCCATTTTCCCACCAGGGGAGCCAATATCCTAGACCTGGTCATTACCAACATGGGAGATAGATGCTCCACACAAGTGGTCACTCCGTCATTGGTCAGGTCTGACCATAAGCAAATCACCTTTGACATCCACATCCCACCCCCACCCCCAGTAAGGAAACCTCCTTAAAAAACTTCTCCAAAGCCATCTTCATGCTACTGAATTCAGAAGTGACAAACTTCACAACACTCAGGCAGACGGGATCTGGAAGTTCGACTGCAGAATCCTACACTAAGGCACTGTACGAGCACATCCACTCGTGCATGAGTCGTGCCATCCCAAATAGAACCAAGATGCTCTTCTCCAAAAAAAGGAAGCCAATCTGGTGGTCCCCTGCTATAAACAAACTATACAACAGAAGGAAGAAACTGTTGCAGAAAAGAGGAAAATCCCAGGATGCAAAAAACTTTCTCACCAGTCTCAGTAAGAAGCTGAGATCCCTCATAAAATCCTCAAAAGCTAGTTACGAAAGTAAAATTGCCAAAGATTCCAAAGACAACCACAAGGCATTCTATAGTTATGTCAAGAATCTAAATGGCAATGCTCAGATCTGTTCTGAGCTACAACAGAATGGCATTAAATATACTGATCCCAAGAATATTGCCAATAGCCTGGCAGATCGATTTAGTGCCAACTTCATCCCCCTCTCACCCCCTAAAGGGCCCATCTCAATACCAAAAGATTGCCAAATTCCGATAATCATGGCCACACAGGTAGAAACCGCACTCTCCAAAGCTAAGAATATAGCATCCATGGGACCAGATGACATCCCAGGCTGTGTACTACATGAACTACAAAATGAACTGGCACCTCACCTAAGTGTCATGTTTAATCATAGCCTCACCTCAGGCTTCATGCCCACTGAGTGGCACACAGCTACAGTTATCCCGCTCCACAAGCCTGATCTGCAAGGGCATGGAATGCATTATCATGGAACTTATAAACAAAGACATTGGCAACCTTCAAATACTGGACCCCACCCAGTTTGGGTTTGTGAAGGGACAATCTTGTCTTCTGAATCTGACTGACGTCTTCGAATCAGTCTCCAGAGCTGTGGACGAGGGTAAGGTGGTCCACACAGCCTATCTGGACCTCGCCAAGGCCTTTGACACCATCGCCCACTCTGGAATCATAGATAAACTTACTAAGCTGGGCATAAATCCCTACGTCACTCAATGGGTTGCCAACTGGCTTACTGACAGAACCCAGACTGTAAAAGTAGCTGACTCCAAATCCAGCTCCAGACAAGTGACAAGTGGAGTACTTCAGGGTTCAGTCCTGGGACCACTCTTGTTTGGCATCTACTTCTCTGAAGTACAGGCCAACACTAAGGGACTCTGGCTAACAAAGTCTGCAGATGCAAACTGGGAGACATTATTGAATCCTCAAATGATGTGGATATTCTACAAAAAGGCCTTACAGAAACAGATGCCTGGTGCCAGAGCCATGGGCTGAAGCTTAATGCAAAGAAATGTATAGTTATCCCCTTTGGAAAAAAAAAATTACCCATGAATTACCACATAGGTGGCAGAATGCTAAACATTGAAAGTGTGATGAGAGACTTAGGGACACAGGTGGACAGTGGTCTCACTTTCGATAACCACATCACCACAACAGTCAGGAAATCCTTCTATGTGGCACACCTCATCACTAAGGGCTTTTCATCCAGAAAAAAGGAGGTCATTGTCCCACTGTACTCATCCCTCATTAGACCCATTATAGAGTATAATGCCCCATTTGGTATGTACCTCACAAGACGTCTGTAACAGCTGGAAAGGCCACAGAAATACCTCACTAAAAGAATCACAGGCCTAAAGCAGATGCATATGCTGACCGTCTAAAAAAACTCCAGCTATACTCTGTGGCATATCGTCTACTCAGAGGTGATCTCTGCTTAACATACAAGGCCATGTCAAACCCTGAGCTGTTGGACATGCTGCACTTAAAGAAATCCCAATCCCTCAGAGCCACACGCTCCAGGGATCTAAACCTTGTCATCACAATGAACAAAACGTGCTGGAGGGATAGGTTCCTGACCCAGGGACTCCCCATACTCTGGAATAGACTGCCCATACATGTCAAGCAGAGCGCCTCATTGGCCCTCTTCAAAAGGAACCTTGATGATTGGATGGGAGATAGGAAATTCACCCCAGGGATCATGTCAGTTGCCCTGCTAGACAGGGACCCAGAGAAGTAAATATTGTGGGAAGAAATATCCATGGAATTGTTATGGCTAGGCTTGCATAGGTCCTAGGGCCGATAGCCTAGTACCAACCTATGAACCTATAAACCTATGAACATGGGAGAAAGTAGACTGTTGTTGGTCCAAACAACTAAATATATTTCCAAGATTATAAGAAGATCTGGGAGGTTTCCAAGGATATTGTCTAAACTACAGTCATGAAATCAACCAAATTGAATAGAGCTCTGTACTGTATGGAAGTAAATCTGGATGACAATGAGGAGAAAAGAACAAATAAAGCAATTTCCTTGACATTGAGCTGATTGTTGTTTGACTCAGCCTGCATATTGTTTAACTATGCACTTTGCCATCCAGCTGTTGTGAGTAGGAGTTGTGTGAGTGTAGCAAATGCTGGCCAAGCAACATGCCCTAGCTAGAGTGGCTTACAATGAGCATGCCCTACACCAACATGCTCTGCACAGACAGATTTATAACTGTGATTAAAGGTCTTTCATTTTAAGAAAAGCAAAACAAGCTTCACAGAAGGTTAAATTAAAGGCTGCTTACATAGATGCTGCAGAAAGATTCAATATATCTTTAAACAGGTTGCACTTCCTGAGTTTTGAAGGACATAAAAGCTATATTTTAAAATGAGAAAGTGCAAGCCTAACAACCAATCAATAAGTCATAATTCTATTTCAACTGTTTCAAAACCTATGGGAGAATGTATACACAATCAACTATATGACCTTTTCAGAAACATATTATACTGTCTTCATTGCAAGAAGGGTTTGGGGCAAGATACACTAAGTAATTATTTATTTAATACATATTTGTTTAATTCACCTATATTTGCAAATGCAATGTCAGTTTATCTACAGATAACTGGCACATTATGGTGATACTCATGTATGTACAGCATAAGACCATCCTTGTTATTACCATGAACTTTGGTAGTTCAGTCAAGATACTATTAATTCATTTATTCAGAACTTGACAAATAAAGATTAGGCTGCAGAGTTGGCATTTATAAAACTGATACTGGCTGTCTCAGATCTCAGTTCATCACCAAAGGGGCAAACAATCAACTTTTTTGCTCCTGTATTATAAAGACATAAGGCAACCATCTTGGATAAAATGGTTACTGCCATGCATTTATTAGTTTTCTAGTCATCAAGTTCACAAGTTAATTAATTACAGTGGTGATGTATGTAACAAGAATGCCTAAAATGGATTAATGTCAGTATCTAACAAGCTATAGCTTATAAATGCACAAAGGAGGTAAACTTCATGGTTTGTTGCAACCTCTGATTTGTTAAGGTAATCAATTCCAACCAATCCCACAAAAATGGCACTCCTCAGGGCAACTGCTTCCCATTTTACATATTTCTTGACTTCTAAGTCTGTCTTTTAACCATATATGGGTAACCTGTTCACCTCCACCCACAAAGCACAATGCTATCCTCATTTTTAGTTAGCTAAAAACTTTTCATACCCTTCCTTAGTAAGATATATCTCCTCTAGTCTTTAAGGATCACGCCTCACAATCTTTTATTGAAGGATGGTAGATTATCTTATATTTGAGTCTCTATCTTTGATATCATTACAGCACCATGAAAATATATTATCTCCACAGCCAGAACCTGCTCTGTATCTCTACATGTTAACCACTGCACAATCTTAAATCATAGTGGCCATTACCCAAGGCCACCATTTAACCTAAGTGGCCCATATCCATGTTAAACTTCTTATGCGTCCAAACATTCTAGTTGCACTATGTTTTCTACCACGTATTCCGCAATACCTTGCATTCTTTTTCACCATATTAATACTCTTGAGTATATTTCCCTCAAGGTTCACCATGCTTTGTTTTCCTGTTAGTCCCCTCACAGCTGGTGTCACTTCATCTTGTGCACCCTATAATCTGTAAGTATAGCTAAGAGATTTGTTGTTTGTATCCCATGGTGGAGTCTAAATGTACATTGTATGATCTGGTATCCTGTACCTACTGTGCAGACTGTAGTAAATATTGATGTAGTCGAATGCCTATAACCTGTATCCTTTTCATTTGGATCTATATTACAAGATCGAATGATTCGGTGTTCAAACACCTAAACATCAAATTTGTAATATCAAAAGCAAAAAAACAGCGAATGGCTGATTTAATGCAGGCAAAGATTTCCCTTGGCTGTTCACTGGATTTTGCCGTTTTGTCTACTTCGGCGGAGGGGGGGGGGGGGTGAAGCTCCCCACTTTGTTTGGGTATAAAGTTATTTTTTTATTTTTGTGGCCAACTGACGTGTTTCCCTGCACCATTCGAAATTTGTAGGTTTGATATTACAAGTTCAATGTTTAGGTGTTCAATCACCTAAACATTCGATCTTATAATATAGAGCCTTTTCATTTATGGCCTCCTGGATACCTATATATTACACAGTGCCAAAATTAACTGAAAAGAAGTATTTTTTAAGAAGTGATTCAACTGCTGTTACCCAGAAACCTCTATCTTCAGAGTACTCATCTGAAATTTGAAATATTCCAAAGTGGGACTGGAAATCCCCCCCTAAAAAAAACTGTAAAGGTGCTATGTGTCTGCATATCTCATGGGAAAGTTGATGCCACATCAGAATTTCAACTGGGGGAAGAGAGAATACCGAGGTTTACACATTTTTATAAGTTTACAAATGTTTGAGATACTGTCAGCCTTGAAACAATCTGCTAAATATTCAGTCTTTGTTCTTCACACAGTATAGGTTTCCAGTGAGTCTACTGATGCTTGTATTACTGAATGAAAGGATCTTGGCAAAGACTGTAACTTGATGAGTTACATGATTAATCAAGTTTGGAAAGCAGTGCATCTGATGTTGTTAATGATCAAACAAGGGACAGACTAATGAGAGAACAAGATCCAATGTTAAGCAAAGTGATTGATGTATATAGAATTAATGAAATTACCGCCCCAAAATTAAAAACCTCACTCAAGTGTTTGATGCACACGAGGAAAGGCCTCAAAGATGAAAACAATGAAAACAGCTTAAAGGTGCAGAACAAATTCAGGAATCTCTGACAAATATGAAACAGAGAACATCTGGTACAGAAGAAAACTCATGTAGCAGATCTGACTATAAGCAGTATAAAATATATTTTACAATTAATCACATACTGAGATGCTGTGGAAAATAAAATATTTCTGTCAAAGTGTATAGAATGCAAGAAACTGATTTTTAGTCAAAAGATTGCATTAATGGAACCAAGTCATGAAAATGATTGTTAATGAACATGATTTGTGTTGAGAATGTACTCAGACTTTATAGCAACAAGGTAAGTACAGAAAGGCAACAATCAGGAATTGACATGCAAATGTGGAAAGAAAAGATTAAAATTAATAGGTAAAGTTTTTTTTTGGTTAGACAATGGCTAAGATCATAATATCAGCTCTAACATTCAAAACACTGAACATTAAAGAAGCAACCTGAAGTAGATAATGTGCAAAGCTGCTTACTTATTTAGGTAATTATGTAAAATTGAAAGTTCAGAAAGAACTTATGTACAAATAAAAGAATACAAAACATGATTGCATTCCATGAAGTTAAATTAAAGTTGTACCATTAATTTTGGGTTCTTTGTCTAATTAAGGTCTTTGTATGGTAAAAATAATTCTCAGTGTGAATACATACTTCAAGTGTGGTCCCCTTCACTGTCCTCCCACAGCTCCACATATGCAAGCTTTACCAATTCCTCCCAACAACTACTCACTAACCAAAACATCTGACCTCACAATACTGAACTTTAACCTTAGAAGTCTACTGAACAAAACAACTGAATTTCATGCCACTATCTCCCATTATTCTCTATATATACCAGTTATAACCGAAACCTGGCTTAAGCCACATATCCAAGATCAGGAAATCCTGCCCCCAGATTTCAATATTATCAGGCTAGATAGACCTATTAAACATGGTGGTGGTATAGCAATTCTTTGCAAAAACCACCTCAAACTTGAGAAACTAAACTTACTCCCACCAGGAACAACAAATATAGAAGCCCTAATTACCACTTACAGATCAACCCTCATAAATCTATCAACATTAAAGCTATCTACCTACCTCCAGGTAACTGCTCCTTTACCATAGAAGAATCTTTAAGCTGGACAACTTCTACACTAAGACAAGAAACTATTATAATGGGTGACTTCAACTTCGATTGGAATACTGTCAACTCCAACACTCCCATTAATCATATTAACCTCTGTGGTTTTACACAGTTAATCCTCAGTACAACTGAACTAGTGTTGACAAACACTCCAAGAAATAATCTATACTTGACTGGGTGCTCAGCAACTCTAACCCCAACTCATACCTAGCAGGCTGTCTCCCAGACACCCTGAGTGACCACTCACCTACCTTCCTTGTTAAAAAACAATCCTTCCTCCACAACATACCCAAATTCAAACTTGTCAGCAACAAATCAAATTTCACCCCTGAAAATTTCTCTACACTGCTCCAGCAAGTAGACTAGTCCCCCTTTAAATACCTTCAACTAGACCTAGGAGTTCAATACTTTAATGGCCAATTCCTCTCCACTTTAAACTCACTAGCCCCATTAAGAAAAATACATACAAAAGCAAACTACGCATACTGGCTCTCATCAGAGACTAGAAAGCTACTGAACACAGGGACAGGGAATTGCTAACATTCCAACTCACTAATACCTCTGAATCACTCCTAAAGTACAAGCAACTTCACAAATTAGCAAATAAACAGATCAAGTATGACAAAAACAGTACTACGCCTCTATCCAAATTAGGCACCACAAACCCCCCCAAAAAATTCTGGAGTTCTATAAATCAACTTCTTAAACCTGGCCAGACCCCCACTCCCTCCCCAAGCAAAGCAAACTCTACTGACAGTATAGCCACACAATTCAATAACCACTTCATAAACTTCAAATTAATGCTGGTCAAGGACAAGAATGACAATAACCAATCAGCACTTCCCCTCACTTTTAAAAATAACCCAGAATCTTTCAAATTCCATCTTATACCAACCCACCATATCAGAAAACTACTAGCCAAACTTAAAAACTCTAGCCCTGGTCCTGACCTACTTCCCTGTGAATACATTAAACTCACTGCCAATCCCATTGCTTACCCTATCACTATACTACTTAATAGATCTATCACAGAGCAATATGTACCTTCACTATGGAAAGTATCCCATGCCATCCCACTCCATAAAGGAGGTAGCTCAATAGGCGTTACTAATTACAGGCCCATCTCCCTACTTTCCCCATTAGCAAAAATACTTGAAAAATGCATTCACTCTCAACTATTCAACCACCTCCTAAAAGCAATCTCCTCTCCCCTACCCAACATAGATTCCACCCCAAACATAGTACAACTACAGCCCTGATTAGCTTTATAGACACAGTTAACTAACATAGGAACACTGGGTCACTCACATCCTTCATATTCGACTTATCCAAGGCCTTCAGTACAATTTCCCATAAACAACTCATCCATGAATTGACCTCCTATAACCTCTCACACTCTACCATCTCCTGGTTCATCAGTTATCTATCTAACAGGCAACAAGCTCTCAGATGGCAAAATGAACTCTCTCCTCTACTACCTATAGCTGTATGTGTACATCGAAGTTCAATACTAGGCCCCCTCCTGTTTACAATCTTCACAAATAAGCTACACACAGCCACAAAACATGTAAACATAATCCAATATGCAGATGACTCCTCACTAATTTGCTCACACACTACCTTTTCTTCTACAAAAAAATCAGCAATCTTTCCTACACATTGAAAATTTCCTCAGCCGATCTCAGCTCATAGTTAACCCATCAAAAACCAAACTGATGATTTTTTCCAATGGCAGCAAATCCCCTGACCTTAGCTCCTTCACCATTTTTACATCTAACAACACCTATATTGAGTCTGTTTATTCAACTAAACTACTGGGTATAATCATAGACAAGGACCTTGAATTTGATAAATACCTTGATTCAGCTACTAAGAAGGTGCACTTTAAACTAGGTTCCCTTTACAGGATCAAGCCCTTCCTTACAGAAGCCACCCGTCACACCATCAGTAGAACCCACCTGCTATCTAGTCTTCTTTATGCCTCATCCATTTTTATCAATCTAAGAAAATCTGACTTAGCCAAACTGGATTCCTGCTACCATAAAACAGCCAGATTTGCAGCTAATCAGCCAACCAGGACCCATCACTGTACCTCACTTCACCATCATAATTGGCTTGAACTACCCAACCAACTAACCTACAACCAGTTACTACTAACCCACTCCATTCTTCACCACCCAGAAAACTGCCCTTATATTAGCAACATTATCCAACCATACTCAAGAAGTAGGTCTCTTAGGTCATCTGACAAAACTCTCTTAAAGGTTAATAGGTCTAACAGCACATGTGGTGATTCCTTATTCTCCCAGAAAGTGGCCAAGATTTGGAACAATGTACCTCAAAACATTCTCAATACCAAAAGCACATCCAAATTCAAAGAACTCCTTAAGGAACACTTCAAACTAACATGGCTATGCCCCTGTAGTAAGCCTGACTGATCGCTCCTTGTACTTCCTTATTATCATCCTTCCCCTTAAACCCCTTATCTCTTCCTCCTTCCGTCCCTCCCTTACTCTACTATTCAATGTCTTTATTCTCCTACTGTTCCACTGCTATTCTCATTCTATGTCTATTTATAACTTACCTAGCTTCCAAATTGCACTATACATGATTGTTTTCCCCAGTGAAACTTTGTTAATATTATTAAATTGTATAACAATATTTATATGGAGATGTCTGTCAAAACACTTCTGTACATTCTTGTCAAAACACTCGTGTAATGCTTTTTTATATGTGTATGTTTGTTAACACTTGTGTAAGCTTTTAGAAACTTAACTGTGGAGCTTTTCTCCCCAGGGCTCTGCTGGAAACAGGTCTGATTAGACCCAGTCATATTTTCCCGATAAACAAATGGGGAAAAAAAATGATAATTTGGTTACTGTAATGATTTTTATACTGGCTTAGGCTTTTTGCCAGAAGTTTACTTTACTCCTATTCAACCAGATCATACAATGTTGCCATTTTGAATGTGTTCAAGTAGCTTTGAGGAACAGAATCAAGAGAAAGTTAAACGACATGGAGAAAAAAGGTACAGATTCAAAACAGCTTGAGCATGCCAAATGGGCCAATAGCATGCCTACTGCAGTAAAATTAAATAACATTTGTATTTGTACAGATCCACTAGACATGAATACAGCTAAAAAGTTAATATTGTCTTTCTACATTTAAATAAGTGGTGTCTAATGTGCAAGGGTCCAAATATTTTCTGTGCTTATTATCAATCAAGGATTTTGGCAAATAAAAAAACACAAACTGGAACAAAATAAAACACCAAAAACAGCCAAGAGGATGAAAGAAATCACTGACACCACTGGAACCAAGCATCACTGGTGCTAACAGTCAGAAATGAAGTAAGCCACAAGGAAATGTAGGTGAACACTTTAATAAGAAATATCCATAGTTGTTGACTGCTTTCTTCCCATTAAGAGAATTCATCAGAACTGTTGGATGTCATAAAATACCCAATATAAATACAATCATTTCATGTTATGTGGTACACAAATGACCAATAACATACAAAAAGCAGATATCAAATGGCAATAGCATTTTATTTTGGCAAATAAGACTTCATAAAGAAAGTTTTAAGCTGCTCATTATAATTCAGTTATGTGAGGGTTCAGAGTTCTGAGTATTCCAATTCATATCTTTTTCAATAACCTGAAGTGCTTCATTGAGTTGTTCTACAGATAATCAACAGACTTCAAGGCACTGAAATCCTAAGTCAGTGATGATGAACATTTTGGGCTTGGCATGTCAAAAATTTGAACATGCCTAACTTGACTCTGCTGGCATGTCACCCAACCCCTGAACAAAAGAGTAACAATTCTTTACGTATTCATTAAAAAAAACACACCAATCCAATTATGTATGGTGCTATGTATTATAAAATTAAAAGAAAAATCAGTGACTTACAATAGAGAAAATTATGTGCACACTGATAATTGGGCTTAAAATAGTGCACTTAAAATTTACACTACTTTTAATAGTAATTTTGAATTGAACTGAAAAAATATGGAGCACATTGCATTTGATTTGATTAACATCAATTAGTGACTTTTTTGTTGCTGAGTTTTAATAGACAAGTCTGAAATTAAAGGCAGGTACTTTGTGCACTTCAAGCCCAAGCATGCAGCACTAACTTTATCTGTCAGTCAGTTTCATTTGTCAATTTCAATGCTGTTTAATGCTGAGAATAAGGTCTCACAAAAGTATGTAGAGGAAAAAATTGTGAGTAAAGCCATTGCTAGATTTTTAAGGGTGCGAAAAGTTTCTAGTATTCAGTTCCAAGGATTCTAAATTACTCATTTGTAGAGGCACTGTGCATACTGCAGGTGATTTTCTTCCAGATCCTCAAGTTTAGACCTCAGGTTGACAAACCTCTGAGTCCAGATGCTAGCAGAGGACTCTGCTAACTTCAGCTCTAATCGTTCAATTTGTAGGCATTGGAAATCATTTAATTCCATAGTACTATAGACTACTGCATCCTGATACTTAATTATCTTGTCTGTTCTAAACTTCTGAACTGAATAGATCTTCCATCAAACTGATCAATTATTGAGTTTAAAATGTGCTGATACTTTATATGCAAGGGTTCCATTTCATTTTGCACATCCAAGCCGACCTCTTTGAAATATTTTTTTTAGTTGAGGAAAATATTCATAGGTTTTAGTCCCCACATCTCATTTGAAAAGTTGAAGTTTAGTTTCAAAGGCTTTTATGTATCCAAACATATCAATATTTTCACCAAAACCTTATAACTTTAAGTTCAGTTCATTCAAATGAACTGAGAGGCCTATAAAAATATCAATCTGCTGACCCATGTACAATTTCTGAGCTGAGGAAACTGTTCCACATTTTTATTTTCAACATATAAGTTAATTTCTTCATAGCACTTCACAAATCATTTGAGGACTTTTCCTCAGCTCAGCCACCTCACATTTTTGTACATCAGCAGTCTGCTGTAATTTGATTCAACTTCCTGCATTAATGCAGAAAATTCTTGCTTGTAAAGTGGTCAAGCAGCTATTAAATTCAATATTTTTATTACAACTGTCATTGCATCATGTAGTTCTGTGAATCCTACCTTGGCACTCAACACCTCCTGTTGGATAATGCAATGAAAAGACACAACTGGATGTCCAATAACTTCCATAAACAGTTTCACAAATCTGACCTTTTTTCTCTCCATATTGGGTGCCCCATCTGTCATCAAAGACTCAACTTTAGACATATCAATGCTTAGGTCACAGAATATTTTTAGAACAATGCTGCATATTTCTTTCCCTGATGTACTTAATGGCACTACTTGTAGCTTTACCAGCTCCTCTCTCATTGTCTGACCACTGGAAAATCTAGTAATGATGGCCAACCAAGCCGATGAGGTGACGTCAAAATATATTTACAATTATTTCCGTCTTCTTTTAATTGATGTTGTAGATCAGGAAGATCATTGTCATCACTCTGTCTTTCATATTTCTGCTGAGTGGTAAATCAGAAAGACACTTAATAACAGCATCTTTATTTTTCATATCTCGAAACAAAAAAGGTGCACATTTTAGAAGAATGTCTTTAATAAATTCTCCTTCACTGAGGGCCTTTGCATGCTGAGCTATGGAGTGAACAATGCCGAAACGTGCTGATGTTAAATTTGTAGGGCCTCTTAAGAATTTAAGGAAGTTATTTGATTGACACTCATTGTGGTATAGCTGCTACGACATTTCTTTCTTTTATCATCACTTTTTTCAAAAGCCAGTGATGACTGGTATCAAAAAGCCTTTTTACATTCCACTTTCTGCTTATTGCTGTTTCATGAGACAAATGACACAATGGTTTGCCATTATTGTCAATAATGCCTCAACCACTTCCTTTATCACTCAATCAGGATTTTTTAATTTGAGGTTTCTCCATAACAGAGAACCAGTAGAAGCAGGCAAAAACACCGGTAAGGACCACTTTATTACTGAAAACCAGCAGTTAAGCACTTTTGACTTGAAAAAAGACTTCTTCGGAACTGCTTACAACCAAAATTTCCACAATTAAATACTTAGAAAACATCATGTTATATGAGCCACTCAACCAATAAAAGACCATGCTTAATTAAATATTAAACATGCTGTTAAGCCAACTCAAAAAAATATTTTTTTTTTACAATTTAGATGGAGTTGAAAATACTTTTAAAAATACAATAAAACTAAAATTTTATAAAAATTAAACTACTATTGTATATTACCATAGGGGGAAAATGTATTAAAAAAAAAAAAAAAAAATATATATATATATATATATATATATATATATATATATATAATTTATATATATATATATATATATATATGTGTGTGTGTGTGTGTGTGTAATAAAATACATAGGAAATCAGCCTTTTAGACTTTTTAACTTTAATATTGGTGCTATAGAGCAAGATTCATTCAACCCTGGTGGCTCCAAAGCATTAAGTCCAAGAATTCAGATAAGTTCCCTTTTATTTAAATGCTTATCTAAAATAATTCCCCTAGGCCCTTCACAACAGAATCCAATACTACAAAATAAAACTTATAACCTGGGGCATTTAATATATGTCTATATAATGCACTGGACATCCTACCTTTTGCCACATCATTTACATGTTCGTATATTCTATCCTTTAATTTACAGGAAGTTTTCCGGGTCTATATTAGAACATCAAAGTTTCACAACTTCGAATGTTCTAATATTGACCCCTATTCAGTGAACGCTGAAAATAGCGAAACGACAGAAAACCACATTTTTTCCTAGGGAAAGAATTTGGTTGTCCGTTTCTGTCACTTCGCTGTTTTCAGCACTGTGGTGGAAAGTTAAGGGTCATGTTCAGGTAAGTGTGCGATTGGGCACAGGGTAGGTGAGTTAGGGTTAGGGCACGGGTCAGGTAAGTGTGCGATTGTGTGGATGTGAGTGTTAGGGCAGGGTAGGTGAGTTAGGGTTAGGGCATGGGTGAGGTGAGTGTGCGATAGTGACGGACCTTAGGGTTAGGGTTTGGGTTAAGGTAAATGGATAGTTAGTAGTGTTTGTACAGTTTAGTGTAGGGCTAGCTGTAAAATTTTAGGTGTATGTGTGTGGATTGCTGTTTGTTTGGTGTGCTTGTGTTGTGTGTATGTGTTTCGGAACAGCAATTTTTTTCCCTAGGAAAAAATTTGCTGTTCTGCATGTTCGATGTTGTCAGCGTTTGCTGAATAGGGATCGATATTAGAACATTCGAAGTTGTGAAACTTCGATGTTCTAATATAGACCCAGTTTTCTCTATATAAAGTGCATTACAGGAATTACATAAAGCGGCATATACTACCCCACTAGAATCACAATTGAAATGTCTTCTATCAACAAAGTTCCTGTTATTGATATAAAAAAATCCACATACCAATATATGTCGACATTGGTTACAATGATTGCATCTAAACATACCCTTAGGTCTAATTTCACCAAAGCTGGACAACTTCATCTCCAATAAATTCTTGAAACTTTTGCCCTTTCAAACACTATTTTCGGCAAGTACCCAATACTCTTATTTAACTCCTCCATGGATGTAAAAAACAGCCAATGATTTTTGACCACATCAATTATACCATAAATGTTAGTAGAATAAGTAACAACAAAGCGTTTATCAAAATGGCTTGAAACCCCATTTTTATTTACCAACTCATTATTTATAACTGACTGGAAGTTTCCTTTAGGTCTTGGAACTAAGGATAAAAAAATCCCACTGTCCCTCTTATTACAAACCTCTTCTTTGACTTTAACTAATAAATCCAAAGTGTATCCTTGTTTCTGGAACATTACCAGCAACTTATCAACCTCCTGTTGGAACATTACATCATCAGTAATCATACAAGCTAACCTAACTACAGGAGATTGATGAGTTGCATTTTGATAAACCGTTTATTATTACTTATTCTAACAATATTTATGATATAATTTGTGTGGTCAAAAATCATTGGATGGTTTCCTATGTATTTTATTATACACACATACACACACACACACACACACACACACACACACACACACACACACACACACACACACACACATACACACACACACACACACATATATATATATATATATATATATATATATATATATATATATATATACATTTTCTCCTATGGCAATATACAATATTAATTTAATTTTTATAGATAGTTTGTTCATTTTATTGTATTTTACAAGTATTTTCAAATCCATCTAAATTGTAAAAAAAAAAAAAATTTTTTTTTTGAGTTGGCTTAACAGCATGCTTAATATTTTTTTTATTATTATTTTTTTTTATTTTATATTTGTTTTCTGGGATAGTCCGACTGGACACAGGTCCATTTACAGTGGAGGCCCGGGGCGAAAAGCTCCATAGAAGCGTAATATTTAATTAAGCATGGTCTTTTATTGGTTGTGTGGATCATATGACATGATGTTTCCTAAGTATTTAATTGTGGAAACTTTGGTTGTAAGCAATTCTGAAGAAGTCTTTTTTCAAGACAAAACCCCTTAACTGCTGGTTTTTAGTAATAAAGTGGTCAGTACCAGTGTTTTTGCCTGCTTCTATTGGTTCTTTGTTAGTGGTTTTCCTCCAAAACAGGACTAGCCAGAACATTAAAGAAATAAAAATGTACAACTTCTATAATTTTTCAAGAGTTTTCACAATTTCAAAATCCATTTTTCCTGATGTTTTGCCATTCATGACATCTTCAGAGGAATTACAAACACAACGATTCTTATGCATACAGTATCACATTTACATTCAATAAATGGTACAATTTATTATTTTAATTTCATTAAGTTCTTGGTTGTAAATTATACAAGCCAATGTCTGTTGTTTTTGCTTTAACTTTAACCTGTAGAGAATGAATGTTAAAAGAACATTTTTCTTCCACAGGTGTATTGCCAAATAACTGTTTGCTCACTTATGGAGGGCTTTGCTTTTTTTATGCAAAGTGCCTCATAAGTTTGAAACCGGACCCCATCAGAATGCAAATCATAAATTATCTATTGGTTTATGTTTGACATGTATTAAAAACAATTTGTTGTCAACTTTTACAAGAGTAACCAATTGCTTATTGATAATAACTACTTCCTTGAACCCAAATACAATACAATAAAAATTCACATAATTTAACACACATCCACAATATTTTATTTTAATAAAACTTTTTACAACTGTTTTCTGAAGTCAGTGTGTCCACATTGTATTGCATTTAGGATCCTGGTTGTATTGATAGTCCCTGCTCCGATTTCCTTGAGGTTAATAACTACTTCCTTACCTTTGCAGCAGTGTTGTTGAACTGGCACAAGATAATTTAACACACTTCTTGTTCACATGAACAATGAATGCAAAATCTGATTTCACACATACTCTGATTTATGAGACTGTGGTTGCAGATATCATCTGCACTTGCACCTTGAAAATGAGCTTCCAGTGCAGTGGTTGGAAGGCAACTGAACGATGCAGCTGCCATTATGACAGGTAACATGCTAATACAGAAGGTGAGATTTTAAACTCTGGGTGGTACTGGGTCGCATACATCTTATATTTTTGTTTGTTCAGTTTCTTTGGTAACTTGGGTGTTGGTGAATGCTGGCATGTCACCCAAGAATGTTATGGCATGTCACCTTTGACACGGGTGTCATAGGTTTGCCATCACTGCTCTAAGTAAACACATACTAGTTTGAGATCAAATTAGAGAGGAGCATGATGTTATGACTTACTGAGTCATTCAAGAGACTAAGAGAAAATAGCATTGACCTGAATAAAAGGAGTTACAACATTCAATTTACAGAACTGAGCTGTGTAAATTATGTCTTAACATCTGAAGATTTGGAACAAGACATTGGGAAAATAAGAGCAGTAGTAGAGTTGTAGACCCATCTTCTTGAGGACAAAGAGTACGCAATGAGATTTCTTTGAATAATGCATGAGAAGTGTGTTTGCCACTGAAAACAATCCCTGGAACATGGAGCAGAACCATACTCATGTAAAGAATAAGCAAACAGCCTTGATATTTTAAAAAGTTAATAACCAAAGTGACAAAGAAAAGTATTCTAATGCAGCAAGTTAGTCATATTACAAATAGATGCCAAACAGAATGATTCAAGGTGCAGTGATACTGCAAGCAGGTAAAACAGGTGATCATGCATCAAGAACCTTTAAGAGTGACAGAGAAGAACTGCAGTGTGAAAAGTTTCATGAGTATACGTGAAAAGATGCTAGAAACAGCACAAAAGTTTGTAAAACATGTTAAAGTCCTTGCAGAAGGTATTGCTAAGAATGCAGGTAATGCTCTTGAGACACAGAAGTTTGATTTTGTTGTGAAGTGTAAACTAGAGAAAGAAAATCACATAACAGATATGCTGAGACATGAATATCTACCAGAGCAGCAAGAAAATATTCTGGCAGTAGAACTGGAAATAAACTAAATTATTCTACAGCTGCTTATGATTAAAAGGAAGCTTTGAGAGTTTCAAAAATGTGCTGAGAAAGTTCCTACCATGAGAATGCTCTGATACATAGTAATGAAAGTCTGGCTACAACATAAGTCATCTCTGAGAAAAATGCAGTGCTACCTTTTGTTTAGAAAATAAATAACTTAAATACAGTGTGCATAGCCTAAAGCAGATAATACCTACCTGGCAAGAATACATGAGGCACACGTAGGACTTGTGAATTGTAAACAGTTTGTGATATGGTAGGAATGTCATTGAAAACCAATAAAAAAGTAAGAGATTGTTCTGTGTATGGGATGTATCAGAACTATAACCCAAAAGAAGAAGTAATTCCTTATTCAGTTCTAGGAAGACCACTGAGTAATGTTCTAACAGACTTGTATGGCAATTGTGTGGGCTCAACATGTACAGATTAGCATTCAAAGGTTCCTGAGGATCTAAAGTTATGAAATAATGTACACAATAGTGTGATTAATGCACTTAAATCTGCCCTTTCCAGAGGCACAATTCCTGGTATGGTAATAGCACATAATACTCCACAGTATGCAAGTATGGAATTTGTGAAATGTCCAGATCACTGTGAATTTCATCATGTGGCTCTAAGTATTACCTATCCATAGACAAATACTCAAGCTGAAAGGACAGTTCACTCTGTGCAAAAACCTCATAAAGGAAGCTCAGAGCATTAATAGTACCTGTTAGAAATGCATCGAGACTTCTTGGAATATAGGAATATTTCTTTACAAGGTATAAATCACTTGCCATTTCAGCTATAGCTGGGTCACTCATTAAACAAGTAGAATGCATACCTTTATTTCCTTACTTCAGTATGAATCCAAGTAGTTAAAGAAAACAGAGAACATCAGTTTAGAGAAATGGAAACTCCATTGTTGTTGTTGTGTCTTTCGGCTTTTCCCAGTTAGGGGTCGCCACAGCGGAACTCCGGTCCACTAATGATTGGCAGTTGATTATTACGTGCCAAGTTGCCAGCTCTGATGCACAACCTTCAATGAAGGTATGCCCATTCACATATGTCTCCACGCAGAAGACGCTCTAGCTGAGAATCGAACCAGACAGCGTCTTACTCCATAAGTGTGAGAAATAAGTTTTTCATCAAAAGGGAAGAAAAAAAAGCTTTTATTTAAACTCTGCTTAAATATTTTAAGCTGCTCTCATAGTGACCTGTGTGGTGATTTGTACTTTTGTGCTTTCTCATGTTTTACCCAAAAAGTTATCTGTCTGCATTTTTTTTAGTTTATTCTAGAACCTTAGTCTTGTAGCTTCCTTTATAGTTGTGGGAAGATTGTATGTTACTGCAAAACTTTAGCATTGTTTATATAGTAGCATTGTCTGTGGAGCAACAGGTAGCACACTTGTCTCTGGTTGAGAAGGCTGTGGGTTCTATTCCCAACCAAGCAGGTCAATTCCTAACACTGTAGTGTAGTATAAGGGTGTGTTGCACTCCTGAGTGTGCTGCCCTTTGATTGAGAAGTTAAACCAGGGCCCCATCTGCATGAGTTGGTGGTAGCTCAGGTGGATGCAAAAGAACCCACAGCACATATTGAAAAAAGTAGAGGAAGTTTCTTAATGCCCTAGCCAAATTTCCCCTAATACTATAAATACTACCTCTGGGCTCCCCTGAATAGAGGCTACTAGCCTAGTGGGACTAACACAGTCAATAAAAGGATAAATAAATCAATAAATAGCATACTGCACTTCTATCTCCATAAATTAAATTAATTGTAAAAGCTAACAGTTTGTATTTTCAACCATGCCACGGCTTTAATCTTCTAGTTTCACAGTTGTGGAGGAACTGCAAACTACCGACAGATTAAAGCCTCATTTAGTCATTTATTACAGCATTTTTTTCCAATAAGCATAGTTACTGGTAATTTTCTACATAGTTTGGTGCCTTAGTATGTGATAGCATTTCATTAGTGGCAGTATTGTGAATTCTGCTCCTATATTTGTGCTTCAGTACTTTTATAGCTTTTTGCTTCTAGAGTCTTCTGCTAATAATTTGCTTGCTTAAAGCAGCATTCCAGTGCATTTCTGTTTACTTTGCCAGTATTTTTCCCCTGTTCTTTCTATCTGCCACTGAGACATTAACCTAAAGTTTCTGAAATTCTAACCATATGACTAGAGCTCTAATACTGGATCTCTCCATCTCTAGGAAGTCTGCTTCTTGTGGCTTGAATCTTTCCCCAACCATCTCACTCCTTTCTTGCTGTGATTTTAAAAGGCTGTATCACTGGCTTCCACCCTTTATGGTAATCAGACTTTAAAAGTCCCTCCACTTTTCATTGTCCTGTAATAATGTAAATGCAGAGATAGTAAATTTTATCTATAAAACTTAGTGTGGCTAAAACAATGCCATTGCATGGAGACAAGTTTAGAGCAGCTAGTTTGCATGCTAAATAGTACTACTATCAAATCTTAGCACAGTCCAACCTAGTCTAGAACCAGACCTCAGAGACCACCTAAGGAGACTCCGTACAACCCAGTCTATGGTAGACCACCCAAATACAGATCTAGACAACATGGATATACAATTTTCAACTGTCTCCATATCCAGCTTAGTAGATAAGGGGATCCTGAGGAAATGTAGCAATTGTCTCATGTTCACAGACAGACAATTACTCCTTAAAGAAACAATCACATTATGTGTTTGACATACACAATTTAATTGGAGGTGAAAATGTTGCATACAAACAAGGTTGCCAAGAACACACACAATACATCCACCACACACACAGACCATCTTATGCTGAGGCACTAAAAAACAATCTTCCCAAACTCAAAGACCTCCAAAGCCTATAAATCTCAATGCCTACCATCATCAATCTCTAAAGGACTCACCAAAAGCAGCACCAAACAACACATATGCCTACACCCAGTGAAGCCCCAAGAGCAAAACAAACACATTACCTAGGACCCTTGTCATATGGGACTCCATTGTACAACACACAGATGCCCCACTCATCAGACCGAACAAGCAGAAAAATAAAGGTTAGTGGCTTATCTGGAGGAAGGATCAACTAAGTTACTCATGCACTCAAGTCAAGTGTCTTCTAACATAGTCCATGTGGGTGTTAATGACCCAGTTCACACTTCCCTGAAATAAATGAAGCGGGACATTATTGATCTCTCGTAATATGTATCTCAGGCAGGTGTGTGCTTTGCACTGAACAGCATTTTATTTTCACCAAGGATGATCCCACAGTATGAGCAAAAGCTGCTTAGCTTTAATAATTTGCTTAGCTTCTACTGTCTTTCCTGGGGGATTCAATATCTGTCATGGTTAACAAGCCTTTTATTTTGCAGAGCATGGTCTGTACATGTCTCCCCTAGGCTTCTGAATACTGGTTAAAACTGTATCCACCCCCTTAGTGACTTTGTTAGGCAATTCCAAATTGACAAACCTACCAAAATAGCAAATAAAACCCAAAGAAACCTAAAAGGTGTTACTGATCAGTGCTAGGAGCCTAAAGAAGAAACTGCATACCCTGCAGACTCTCCTCACTCTGGAGAATACAGACATCTGTGCCACTACTAAGACATGGTTTAAATCTGCAGAAAGTACCTTCCACACATTTAGGCCATCAACTGCACAGACAGAGACAAAAGGTGGAGGAGTCTCAATCTACATTAGTAACACGTATACCTGTAGGTTTATTAAACAGGACAATCTCCTAGAGTTTATCCATGTGCAAATCAACATAGACAAAGTCCCATATCCTAGGAAGCTACAGCTCATCTCTATGTTCCAAGAATCCCACAGCTCATAGCTAGACCTAGTGGAAACTTCTTCTTCTTCTTTTGGCTTTTCCTGGTTAGGAGTCGCCACAGTGAATCACCTGTCTGCTCATGACTGGCAGTGAAGTTTTATGGTGTCGGGTTGCCAGCCTGGCACCCAACCTTCCACAGAAGGCACACACATGCACGCACTCATGCCTAGGGCCAATTTAGAGTGTCCAATGCACCTACAGCATGTCTTTGGGATGTGGGAGGAAATGGGAGTGCGTGGAGGAAACCCACGCACCCACAGGGAGGAATGCACACTCTGCACAGAAGGCACCCTAGCTGAGGAGTGAACCGGAGAACCTTTTACTGTGAGGCGACAACGCTAGCTGCTGCACCACTATAGCCACCCGATGGATGCCCTTGGTTCTGCAAAATGGAGTCACTGGAGCACGCAGTTTTGAAAGGTACACTCACTTGTGTTTATGACTCAGCATAAATGCAGATATTTCATCTTAGTTTGAAGAGATTTTGAGGTTAATACATGGCAGGTATCACGTTTCTGGACAATGTGTTCAGAGTCACAGTAGAAATCACAGTGACTGTGGTAATCTTTATGTGGTATATGTCTACTGCAGCAGCATCTACCTCATTTAGGCACAGACTTAAGGGCATCCAGAGACAAAAATCAATGAACAACACATCAAGCAGGAAAACTAATAAGATAAGGAAAGCAACAGGCTCCCCAGTGATGTACTTATTTGTCTCCTGAGCTCCAAATCCAGCCAATAGAGCAGTTTTACAGATACACATTCTTCTGAATGTGAAACAAGACAAGGAGTCTGGAAAGAACTGCTGCAAGAAAGTTCCAAGATGGATGCCTGTTTTATGCTCATGTAGTGCAGTTACCTGTTGCCAAAACACCTATTCAAACCATAGCTAGCTGCAGACCCCCAATCATGACTCGGGACACCCACTCCCCCTATCTGGACTTACTTGAATCCATCAAGATTCAACCCCTACCTTGCTCCTGGGTGACTTTAACCACCCAAGCACAGAGTGGAAGACCTATTCTAGCCCAAACATGAACACCCAGAGTTTCTTCGACTTCTTCAGTGCTAATGTACTGGATCAGCTAGTTGACACCCCCACAAGAGGTGAAAATATCCTAGACCAGGTGCTAAACAACATGACCAGCCACTGTAGCACCCCTACAGTGTCAGCCTCCTTGGTAAAAATCCAACCATAAAATGACCATTTTTGAAGTCACCATCTTCCCTGACCCCCCCCCCCCCATGCCAGGGTCAAACAAAAAAAGTTTTCCAAAGCTGATTACAAACTCCTGAGAGCAGGTATGAGCAGCTTCACAGTCACCGTTCCTTCAGTTAGAACTAGCACTAATGTCCAAGCCTACACCAAAAAGCTATATGAGCACCTACATAGCTGTATGAACTCAGCAATACCTGACAGGACCAAATCATCTTCCTCAAGGAAGAGTAAACTATCTGGTGGACAGCAGCAATAAACAAACTCTATAATAACAGGAAAAAATTGCTGTAAGGGACCAAGAAGGAGCAGGTGCCAAGTTAGAAGCAATCTCTCCTTTGTCTGAACAAGCAAATAAGGTCACTGGTGAAATCCTCTAAGACTTACAGAGTCCAAATTGGCCACATCCACTAAGGACAATCACAAGGCCTTCTTCACATACATCGGCAATCTCAAAAGTAACACCCAAATCTGCTCTGAACTGCTGGTCAAGAACACCACGTACACAAAAGCCATACACATAGCCAACCTGTTGGCAGACTGATTCAGTGAAAACTTCACCCCCTTGTTCTCCCCATCAGTAAGCCAGGACATCCCGGCACAGGGAGTAAGTCTTTAATGCCCTCTTAAAGGCAAAAAATACAGCCTCCATGGGACCTGACAACATCCCTGACTGCATCCTACATGAGCTCAGGTATGAGCTCTCAGCACCTATTCAACCGAAGCGTGAACACCGGCTTTGTCCCAGCTGAATGGAGAACAGCCACTGTCATCCCTCTACACAAAGGTGGAGTGTTCACTGACCCAGGCAATTATAGGCCAATCAGCCTAACTAGCCAAATCTGCAAGGCCATGGAACACATTATCATGGACTTTCTAAATGAGGACATGGAAAAAAACAAACTGTGTGGGGTCAAGCATTTGGAGGTTGCCAAAGGGAGATCATGCCTGTTAAACTTGGTCGGCTTCTTTGAAACAGTCAATAATGCCATGGACAAGGGGAAGACTGTGCACACTGCCTACCCTGACCTAGCCAAAGCCTTTGACACTATTCCCTACTCGGGCATAATAGAAACACTCTCCCAGCTAGGCATCAACCCATATGTTACTAGATGGGTAACTAACTGGCTCATTGATAGAACCCACTCAATCAAAATATGAGAAGCCACTTGTAGTACTAGACCCGTAACAAGTGTGTACCCCAAGGATCGGTATTGGGGCCTCTACTGTTTGGGGTATACTTTTCTGTGCTGCAAGCCTAAACCAGTGGTCTGTGGTGAGCATGTTTGTAGATGTCTGCAAGCTGGCCACTGTCTTAAATTCCCATAGTGATAGTGATGTGAACATCCCCCAAGAGGGCCTTACCCAAACTAATGACTGGTGCCAGAAGCATGGCCTCAAACGGAATGACAAGAAATGCATCATTATCCCCACTGGGGAAAATGGTGTCCCCACTAATAATCACTTTAATAATAATGTACTAAGCACACAATCAGTTGTGAAGGACTTGGGCACCCAGGTTTATAGCAACCTGATTTTTGACCACTACGTTATCTCCACTGTCCAGAAGGCTTTCTACATAGCCCACTTCTTAAGGGTATTTCATCCAGGAACAAGGAGGTCATAACATCCCCATACTCCTCCCTTATCAGACCCATTATCAATGCCCCCTTCAGCATGTACCTTGCCAAGCAGATGCAACAGCTGGAGAGACCACAGAGGTTCCTGACCAGGAAAATCCAGGGTCTCAAACACCTGCCCTATACAGATCCCTCTACTCAGTCTCATATAGACTGCTCAGAGGTGATCTACGTCTGGCATACAAGGCCATCTCAAACCCATCATTGATGGAGTTTCTGCATATCCTTAAGTCAAACTCCACTCATGCAACGTGCAAGCAAGGCCTCAACCTGGTCTGTGACATTAATAGAAATAGTTGATGGGATAGATTTGTGCCCCAAAGACTCCTCCATCTGTGGAACAGACTCCCTCTCCATGTCAAGCAGACTACCTCACTAGCCCTCTTTAAGAGGAACCTGGATGACTGGATGGGAAACAAAAAATACACCCCTGGAATCCCACCTGTGTCACTGATGGACAGGGAAAACAGGTGCTGACTTTGTGGGAACATAGGCAAAATTCTTGGCTAGCTTTATTAAGGTCCTCCAGGCCAATAGCCTAGTATTGTCCTATGAACCTATGTAGAAATGTAAGAGGAGCCAGACATATGCTACACCAGGGAGAAGAAAATCTTGAGCTAGACAGGCTGGGCTACATGTTGTGGGACATCTAGTGTGACACCCTACAACTAAGAACTACTGCAACAGTGATCTACACTAAGAACATGTCACAAATATAATGACTACCATGAAAGACTACCATATTATGAACTTCTAGCATCTAATAAAAAAATGTCAAAAACTCCCAACAGTGAGACTTCAACGATGGCTACACACTGTTCAATAGTATAATTTCAGCTCTCCCAGTGTGAAAAAAAGTAAAAGATAAGAGCTAGTAATTCTGCAAACTTTAGTAAAATTCCATTACTGGCTAGTAAGTACACTGCCTGTATGCCAACAAAGAAGAAACTTGGAGAGCCTAAAAAAATAAACTAGAAAATGTGGGGAGAAAATACTGACTGGGAAGAATCCTGCAGCTGTTCACCAAAAATCAGTTCAAACTCCAGCTTTGGTACTAGGAATATCTTCCAGTAATTTAGAGGAAAAATAAATCAGATGTATTCAGAGCTGAAAGTACATCAACTCAAATTAACAAAAGGTTGGAAAAATGCAAGAAGCTTTAACTAGCTATTAAGATAAACTGATAAACCTGCAAAAAAACAGAGGGTGAAATGAAGAAAAGGCTGGCTGAGGACAAGACTTCTCAGAAAGACCTGTTTTATAAAATGGTACAGTTAGAGGACAGAGCAAACAGAGAAAACTTAAGATTTTCTGCTATACCAGAGAAACTGGAGGGAACAGACTATTTTCATTTCATGAAAGCACAGACAAGTAACTGCACCAGTATACCACAGCAGGCTTTGTCAACTGAAAGAGCACAGAGTGCATGATCCTAACCTGATGAGAAAGCAGACAACTCCTGTATTAGTAAAAATTCAAATCATGCCAGCAGAGAGTTGATTCTGACAAAACTGTGGCAGAAGGGCAAAGTATTAAAAACTTAAAACAGTAGAGTGCTTGTGGAAAATGATTACTCACTCTACAACAAGCACAAGAGAAGCAAATTTATGTCAGCAATCACAGAACGTCGAGAGACGGGGTGAGCTTCAAGCTACTATATCCATCTGTCTTCAGAATATTTTGTTCATGGAGGATCAAATGCATTTTCTGATGCAGAACAAGTTAAGAAGAAAATATAAATGTTTGTCCAACAAAAAGTGAGCCATCAAACAGACGGGAACTCTGCTTCTCTTTCTTCTCATAATAAAGCTCATAGAAATAGAAAAATTAGGAGTACCTTGGATTTGAACTAGAGTCTAGTGTTGCGAGATGGTGATAAACAGGAAGACCAGCAACATTGAAATTCGTGAATAATTCTGAGATTCACATTTGTGAAATCGGGTTTTAGAAGAAAAAGTAGCTGAGAAAGACTGAACTTTTGTTAACTTTGTTAAATTTGTGGGTAGAATGAAAAGCATTTACTCCACTTCATGTCATTAATGTTTGGAAGGACACTAAAAAAAACAACAAACAAAAAAAACTGTACATTAAACAATTTTTATTGCACAAAACATTTCATGATATAACCTGCATGTTATATAGTAAAGCAGATTTGTGTAGTATGTAGTCGGGTATCTAAAATGATGGGTTGAGGGCGAGTCTTGTCAGTGACTGTTGTACGAGCTAAACATACTAAAGTAAACAAATGCTTTCTTAGTTTTAAGTAATGTAAGCATAAAAATGTAAAAAGGAAAAAAGGCTAGACAAAAGCATGTTTAAGTTATAATGCTGCAATCTTGGGTTGTTGGGGGTGTGGGATGGGGTGCAAAACTGTACAGATTATAATTAAATATATGTAGAATTGAGATGTTTTCTCAATTTTTGCATAAGTGAATGTCTGATTAATGCCTTTGGCTTAAATCTAAAAACATTTTCTATGTAAGCATGCTGGACGAAAAATCAGAAAACACTGTGAAAGCAATGAGAAGGTTTTATTTAGCAAATGAATGTTCGGGGTGAGTTGAGAAGTCTCCAGCTAATGGTAGTTGTACATTCTGTTCTATTGTTTCCATGGAGTCAAGCTGGCTACAGGTACAGGCAATAAATTGAGAGTCCTGGGCATTGTTTACTTAGGGAAATGTAAAAGTAAAAGGTACAAAAAATCCAGTGAACGTTAATGTTTTCTGAAAGCATACAGGCAGTTTTTTACATCTGGGAGGGGAATACAGACAAAAAAAAACCACACAACAATTACTGTAAATAGAAGCACAGACTGTAACATGCACTTTAGCATCAGATTTAGGTTAGGTAATGTCTTTGGTTGCAACTGTCAGTTTGGAACAATTGCTCCTATCAAGAGAGTTAAACTTCATTATTTAAAGATGTACATAGTTTTGCATAACTGTTTTAAGTCAAAAGATTATGGGGGTGTTCTGGGGGTGAACTTGTTTTTCTGTTTGAGGGTTTTCATTAAAACAAAAGTCTTGTAAAATATAACATAGGTTCAAATGGAAATGAGAAGAAACAACTGTATAAAGATCAACCTGCCAAACATTAGTGGGTGCGTGTAATACAAAGCTGGAAGCAGACAATAAAAATAAGCTGCCATATACAATGGTGGGAACAATAACTTTTTATCATAATGGCTACACTAAACATATTTTGGATTGTGAATGGCTTCACAAGTATAAACAAAAAAGTAAGATTACCAAAGTATATTAAGAAATGAGGAGTGCAAACAGCAACGCCACAGAAGACACATTTGGAAAGAAGTACGCATGTGAATTTGATAATGAAGGATTTCAGGATGGATATTCAGCAGACTATTAGGGACAAAGGAAAAGGAGAGTACTTTAACTAGAGGAGAACCAATGGTGATAAAAGGAAAAAAAGATAGTAATAATAGATTTGTGGTAGAAATGGGGTACTGGCAATAAAGGACATTATGCTGGCATATATTTATATTTTGCCTAAAACTGCTATTATCTAACTTTAGAATTTTTTTGGAGAAATAAGCAGCTTTTCAGCAGAGAAAGTTACTAATAGGTGGGGACTGGTGCTTGATTTGCAACAGTAAGGATGCATCTGAGGAACCTAGAAGGGAAAATATAACAAAAACAGGTAGATTTCCAAAGACATTTAGGAAAATATTTGGTAAGGAAGACTGGATTCAGTAAAAGGAAGTCAACATAATTTACATATTTCCTCAAGGTACAATAACTGGGGTAGACTAGACAGAAATTATATTTCACAGGAATATGTGCATTTAATTGAAAGCTTCAGCAGACATCCAATAACTATTTCAGTTCATGTGCCAATTAACAACTAGGATAAAAAAAGGAGGGTAATGAAGTACAAATGAGGCACTGGTGCTTCTCCACCTACCTGGTAAAAAACAGGGGAAGGAATGCGTAGTGGAAATTATTTGTGAGTTATTAGGGAAGATAGTAATTTTTGTGTGGTGGAAATTATTTGTGAGTTATTAGGGAAGATAGTAATTTCTTCAGAAGTTATAGCTAGTGAGTGGAATTAAATAAAAAAGTGTAGTTTAAAATTAGGATACCAACTACACTGTTCATAGAAAAGTTTAACTACCCTCTATAGAATGGGAAACATACACTTCCTCAGATTCACAGCCACAGTGATTCCTGGACTTCATTAACACAAATATCCTTGACCGGATAGTGTGCACATCCACCAAAGGTTCAAACATATTGGACCTGGTACATATCAAGATGGGAGAGGCTGTGTTTTTGGCCTTGGTGCGCACTGGCAGGACCTGCTCCCTGCTAATTGTTTGGGGGACTATGCTAGTAGGTATTTCAAGGGGGAGGCAGGGAGAGAGAGTGGGGGTGAAGTTTGAGCTGAATTTGTCAGTCAGCAGATTTGCTATGTTGTGCTGCTCAGTGAAGCTGGCACCAATAACCCCCAGTTCAGCACATTAGGGACATGATTGTAGAAGGCCTTGAGATTGTCTTTAGCCTGTGAGGTCATCTTGACTTGTAACTGGCCTTGTTGAACTTAATTAGTCCTCTTAGTTTCCTGCTTAGTTTAAAGAAGAACCGCACCCACAGACTCAAACAACATGTTTATTTCATCATAATTTAGTGTTTCATACATTTTAGTACCACTCTGGGACTATTTACAGGTTTTTAAATAGTTTTATATGTAATTTCTGACTCTGACCACATGGGGTCTGGCATCTTGAAGTAATTCAGATTGTTTAGTCTGCCTCTAGGTATTCCACAGTGCAGTGCTCGTCTGTAAAAAGTTACATCATGCAGGCCTCTTTCTTTCTAAAGCTCCTGTCACTGTATTGATGCATGCAGTGCTGTTTTTCAGTCAGTCAATTTTAAGTAACATTTCATGCCGTTCAGTGACTACTTAAAATACAAACAGTGCAAATGTCACATAAACTTTCAAAGTGCTTTTTACTGCTGCTTCTTTTTAGAATGGCTAAACTGTAGGTTTTTTGTGAAGCCTGAATTGTACTAGTTTGACTCATCTCCCATCCCCCCTCACACCTAACTTCCCTAGCTGTCAAAGTGCTAAGGGTAATTTGAGCTGTTACCTGCTGTGATTGACAGCTCACAGCAGGAGACTTGACTCATGTACTGTTTCCTTGTTCTAGCCTTTACTTTCTGTATGGTTAGGGAAGGACCAGGGAGCTGTAACATCACGTCATGGGTGGGATTTTAGGATGGTCATGAAGATGTCAGTTTGGGGATGAAATTGGTCAGAAGACTACCGGTATTCAGTGGCCTTGATGACATCAATGAATTGGTGACTTTTTCAGGACAGGATAAAAGGTTTTTGAAAGTAAAACCACCACAGTACAGTAAGGCATTGTTCTAGTGGAGAGAAACAGTCAATTTAAAATATTTTAAATGCTGCGTTGTTGTTTATTAAAAGCAGGGACAATAAATAGGGAGAAAAAGGACAGAGACATTGAGCATTCAATAACAGAATCCCATTGTTGTCCTTTAATTAGAGAGCTCTTACTAATAGAGTTGCTCTTCCTGATTTATCTATGACTTTTTACTTTTGTTATATACTTTATTAAGATTAGGATCCCACTAGTATGGTTTGTTTTCAATGTTTGTTTTGGGCTTGGTTCTTTTAGATACAAAAACCTCTATTCAGCCATTTACGTGGTTGTACAGGGCATCTGTAAAGACTTTCACATAGGTTATTGTGAACTCTGGGTTTGGGGGCATTCGGTTTTGACAAACTATCAGTTAATAGTGACTAGTTTGCTTTAGAATAGTTTCTAACTTTTACAGGATTTGTTGGGTTTACTGAGTTGGCTTGTATTTCATAGGAGACAACTTTGTGGTCACCAGTGAGGATGTGACACTGGGGGGAAAGGGGGTGCAGTACTGACCAGATACATGCAATAGTTGAAATGCCTACAAAGTTCCCTACCAGGAAAATCTACAGTATAAACACATTGTCCTATACATATCACCTTAAAGCCCTGCCTCTGTACATGGTCTCCTACAGGTTACTCAGAGGTAATATATGCGTGGCATACAAGGCATCCTTAGATCCAGCTTTAATGAACCTGTTTTACATCCACAAAATGAACAGTGTCAAAACCACTAGATCCAATTATTTAAATTTTGTTTGTGACATAAATAAGATATATTGCTGAGTCAGATATATGTCTCAGAGGACACCCATGGTCTGGAACAGGCTCCCCATCCATGTGAAGCAGAGTCCATCCATAACCCTATTTAAGCATAACCTTGACCAATGGATGGGAAACCAGAAATTCACTCCTGGTCTGGATCCCATGTCTCTGATAGACAGAGGCAGATAGTAATTATACCCAAAGTAACATACTCCCACATAACATTTAGGAACTTCCTAACTAACACAACCCCTCCTAATACATACCCATAATACACATGGACACAATTGGGTTGGGTTGTGTCACTAGGCTTATAAAGGCCCTATTTTAGCTTATTATATACATGTGAACCTAAAAGTGCTACAAAACATAAGTACTTTAAGAAAAGAAAACAGAGTGAGAATGCTGAAAGTCTGTGAAAAGAAGCCAGGAGGATTGGTTTTAACAGTGAGCGACCATGATATTTTGTTCTGTGCAGTGAGGATAGAAGGTTGCTGAAAAGAAATCAAAGGCATTTGTAATCAGTATTTCACATGGATACCACAAACTGTCTCTGAAACAGCACCAGCTAGGAGGAAGTTAAAGAAGTGCCCATAGAGAGATATAAGGCATCCAAGAGACATTTCCAGAATCAGCAGTACATGAGCAAACACTGCTTTCTGATTCTGAAGCAAAAACTGCTACAGGAGCTTCAGAAGTACAATCCATAGGTGCATCAAAATATAAGCATGAATAACTAGTAAGAACACCAACAAGCTACTGAGAAAGCAACAAAGACTGAAAAGTGCTTACTGGTTAGCATTTTATGAGTATGCCACCAGTGTAATAGCGCTATTAAATCTGGAAAATATGAACCTGAAAAATGCTGAAATGTCTTTAATTTAGAAGGGTTTACAGTGGACTAAAACTGAACGAATGTCCAGAAATGCAGTTTTGAGCAGTGCAAAATATTTTTTTAATGTCTGTGTTTATATTGAGGACATGTACCTGTAACAGCTTCATTCATCTCTGTTTCCATTATGTTCTTACCAATTCTTTCATCTCTAATCATCTACATTAAACTCTAGCACTACACTAAACCCCTACATAACATGCTGTATCACCCATACTATCCATCTTCCTCAATTCCTTTCCTCCTCACCTTGTTTTCTAAAAACATATTTTTGTGCACAACATATAAGTGTAAATATGTACAGCTATATGTAGGGGTGCAGTAATCGGTTTTATACAAACATTTGTGTGTTACTTTATTGTAGAATATTTTCATTTAGATATTTTTTTTTCAAAAGACACTACCTTTATTTCATTGTAAGGTCTAATATACTTTTGGTTTTATATCTTTTGTAATTCCAGCCTGATACTGAAATTGGTCCAATGAGATCTAGCCTGGTAAACATTTCAAAAAAATAAAATGATACATGCAATTTTGCTTCAAACTGAAGTGGAAATTCTGAAGTAGGTGGTATTACATATAAACAGCTTTACGATATGTGGTTCTTCTAGATGCTGTCAGAATTCATAATGTATATCACATAGTCTGGTTTCCTCGAACTACTACACACACTCTGAAATACAATGTAACAAATGTATTTAATCTGTGTCTGTCTTTTCATTTACTCCATCCCAACTGTCCAGTTGTTACAAACTACAGCCATCAGTCTACCCTTTGAGTCTTCTGGCAGCCAAGTTTAGATCATCTGATGACCATTTCCTTGCTCTGTGTTTGGTATAATTCTTTTTTTTTTTTTTTTTTTTTAATCATCATAAGACAAAAATGCATTTAAACGTTGGTTAAATGTTAAATAAGTAATGTGTATATGCCTTCTGCTTCTCTCAGTCTGATACATTATGTTGGACTTAAATGGTGTTCCCTGGGCTGTAATTATCAATACGTTTTCCCTACCCTGGAAAACAGTAACACTAATTTCCTCTCTATATTTAGTGTTAGCTTTTTGTAGTGATATGGCCTCAGGGCATTTAGTGGCACAGTCCATGTTAACCAAGGTATACTGAAACTTGGTTTTGGATTTGATCAATGGTTTAACGTTGTTCAAAGCAATCCATTCAAAGGGTGCGTCTACAATAGGCACATGAATCAAGGGAATTCTAAAACCAGAGTTTTGAGCTGTTTATGGCAGTCAGGGCACCCAGTACAGAAATGTTCAACTTGTGTCATTATTCTTTGACAATAAATTCCCACTAAAAGCCTTCCCTTGGCTTTATCCATACCTGTTTCCTGAGCATAAGGCTATGTGGTGCTCTCATTAGTGTGTTTATGAAAGGCTGGGTGCTTACAGTTTATGTAACAGCTCCTTGTTATTTTGTACTTACCCTGCACAGCAAATCTATTAGTATTTTGAAATAGCTGTCTCACCTGCATGTGTGCAAGTTTGGTTTTCCTTCAATATCAAGATATCATGATGCAGGGGATCCTGATTCTTGGCAGCAGATGAAGTGGAACTTCAGTATTCCACTCTTCGGCTAGAAAGGGTAATTCACACCCATTGTCTGCCCTGGTCCTTCTGCCCAGAATCCCCTCCTTTTATTTTTTAATATAGTTCTTGCAGTCTGATTTTGTATGTATGAAGTGCATTCGATCGCTGTTCTGGAATTCACTGTCTTTGGCTCATCCTTTTCCTTTTTGCCTAGAATTCTTCCTGTCTTATTATGAATGTAAACATTTGTGTCCACTTTGACCCATTGAAATTACACTTTAGTGAAACTTACTTTCATGAGTCCAGTTTTGCGAAATTGCATTTCTCCAAAAATGCACTTTTGCAAAACTACAGTTCACCAAAAAAACAAACAAACCAAATACAATAAACTGACTTATGCAGGGGGGGGGCAAGCCCCCTTGCACACCCCTGCTACTAATATATACCAATGCCTCCTTGCTGCCCTTCCACAGCAGACTGTCTGGTATTCTGCCACACTTCTGATGTACTGCACATGCGTATGCCTACGCAGTACATCAGAGCTGTGGGCAAAAGCAACGGAGAAAGCAAGATCTCCGTTGCTTTTTACTGTTTCGCTATGTTAAATGGGTTTAACATAGCGAGACAGCTTTAAAAAAAGCAGCGGGGAATCTCTGTTGCTTATTTTAAAGCTGTCTCACTATGTTAAACCCATTTAACATAGCGAGAGAGTTTTGAAAAAAGCAACGGAGAAAGCAAGATCTCCGTTGCTTTTTACAAACTGTTTCACTATGTTAAATGGGTTTAACATAGCGACACAGCTTTAAAATAAGCAATGGAGATCTCCGTTGCTTATTTTAAAGCTGTCTCGCTATGTTAAACCCATTTAACACAGCGAGACAGATTTAAAAAAAGCAACGGAGAAAGCAAGATCTCCATTGCCTTTTACACACTGTCTCGCTATGTTAAAGGAGTTTAACATAGCGAAACAGCTTTAAAAAAAGCAACGGAGATCTCCGTTGCTTTTTTAAAACCTGTCTCGCTATGTTAAACTCCTTTAACATAGCTAGACAGTGTTTTAAAAAAGACGTATACTAATGGAAAAAGTCTGGGCGACCGGACCTTTTTCCATTAGTATAAGTTGATTTACAATGTGTACGCTGACCAATCAGCATGCACGTTTTGGAATATTAATGGGGGGTCATGGTATAAAATGTTTTCTTCCCTCCTTTTTTGTTTTTTTATACTTTTCAAAAATTAGCACCTCAGAATATTGAGCCATTTTCAGTGTTTGCTTGTCTGCACCCCTCCCTACTTGTTATCTGTAGTTCTTTCAAGTGACATGTTCTCCTGTGGTTCTGTATCACTTTCAGTCTATAACCGTATCTTCTTTATTCTTATTTTGGTACCATGGTCTGTGCTGACTTGTGGTTCTGCCCTGGGAGTTCACTAAGAATTCCACAGAAAAAAAGGTAAGGTTTTATATATAGACATACATACTTACACACACACACACACACACACACACACACACACACACACACACACACACACACACACACATGCAATCTACTGATGGCAGGATTCTACTGGGGTGCTGGGGTGGTTTGTTTGTTTTTTGAGTTTGTCTTGTGCTTATTTCTGGTAAGTACTGCTGCCTCAGTGATTGTAAAGGGTTTTGTGAATGACTCTGAGTAGGCAGTGGTATTCCATGGGTTTGGGGTGTTGAAATTTTGCCAGAGCATCGCTTAAAAGTACAGAGTTTGCTTTGGAATAATTCCTAAAAGTTCCAGATTATCTGCTGTCTCATTATTTTATTTTATTTTATTTTTATTTCAAAGGACACAGCTTTGTGGTCTGACTTGACTGGTGAGGATGTTACAGTTGGGGGGGAGGTTCAAAGTTCCCCCTACATTGGTGAGGACTAGATCAAGGATACTGGCATCCCTAGTAGGCATATAAGATAGCTGGTCCATGGCAATCATGTTAACAAAGTTCAGGAATCTTTGTGCCTGCAAGTCTGAGGTTCATAGGTAGGTACTAGGTTATTGGCCCTAGGGCCTATATGAGCCTAGCCAAAAAGGTACCCTGACTTTTGCCACCCAAGAAAATTATTTTCCCATGTCCCTGTCAAGCAGAGCCACAGAAGTGATCCCCAGGGTGAATTTCCTACTTCCCATCCAATCAAGGTAATGTATGATTCCCAGTTTATAGTGCAGTTCTTGAAGTCACCCATAACTGTGATGGTGGGTTGAATAGAGAGTGACTCAAGTTCATTTAAGTAAGTCATATGGGTTTCCTGGGTCATAGAGGAGGACCTATAGCTCACAAAGATATGGCATGGAACTTTACTTATAATGAGTTGTACATGGAGGAGCTCAAGTGCATCATTCTGCTTGACCAGCTTTGAGGTATGTTTGTTTTTGATGTAAACTGAGACACCTCCACCTCTTTTCCATTTCTGGGCAGTAGCTGGTCTAAATGTGTGGAAGATGTTATCACACTGCACTGTCATGGTAATCTCTGTGGCTTTAAACCATGTCTCAGTAACTACACAGACATCTACACTCTCTAGGGTGAGGAAAACTTAAAGGGAGTCAACCTTTTTTCTTAGACTCCTGGCATTGAGCAGTATCACCATTAGATTACACTGGGCTAGTTTATCTACATCAGATGGTTTATCAGGCTGGCAATGTCTACAAATGGCACGGAGAGTGGTGATTGGAGCAGATTTCAATGGGCATGTTGGTGAAGGGAACAGAGGGAATGAGGAAGTGAAAGGTAGGTATGGTGTTAAACAAAGGAATGCAGAAGGTCAGATGGTAGTGGATTTTGCGAAAAGGATAGATATGGCTGTGGTGAATACGTATTTTAACAAGAGGGAGGAGCATAGGGTGACATACAAGAGTGGAGGAAGATGCACACAGGTGGATTATATCTTATGTAGGAGTGTGAGGGCAGCACCAAGGATCAAATGGTGGAAATTGAAAAAGGATAATTGTGAGGTGGAGTTCAGGTATGAGTTAACTCAGGCACTGGGTGGCAGTGAAGAGTTACTAAATAGCTGGGTAACTACAGCAGAGCTAGTAAGGGAGACGGCTGGGAAGGTGCTTGGTATGACATCTGGACAGAGGAAGGACAGCAAGGAGACATGGTGGTGGAATGAGAAAGTACAGGAGAGTATACAGAAAAAGAGGTTGGCAAAGAAGAAGTGGGATTGTCAGAGAGATGAAGAAAGTAGACAGGAGTATAAGGAGATGAGGTGCCTGGCAAAGAGAGGGGTGGCAAAGGCTAAGGATAAGGCCTATGAAGAGTTGTATGAAAGGTTGGACACTAAGGAGGGAGGAAAAAGACCTGTACCGATTGGCTAGACAGAGGGACCGAGCTAGGAAAGATGTGCAGCTGGTAAAGGTGATAAAGGATAATGAGGGAAACATACTTACAAGCGAGGAGAGTGTGTTGAGGAGATGGAAAGAGTACTTTGAGGGGTTAATGAATGAAGAGAATGAGAGGGAGAGAAGGTTGGATGATGTGGGGATAGTGAATCATGAAGTACAATGGATTAGCAAGGGGGAAGTAAGGATAGCTATGAAGAGAATGAAGAATGGAAAGGCTGTTGACCCAGATGACATACCTGTGGAAGCATGGAGGTGTTTAGGTGAAATGGCAGTGGAGTTTTTAACCAGATTGTTTAATGAAATCTTGGAAAGTGAGAGGATGCCTGAGGAATGGAGAAAAAGTGTTTTGGTACCGATTTTTAAGAATAAGGGTGATGTGCAGAGCTGTAGTAACTACACAGGGATTAAATTGATCAGTCACAGCATGAAGTTATGGGAAAGAGTAGTGGAAGCTAGGTTAAGAAGGAACGTGATGATTAGTGATCAGCAATATGGTTTCATGCTGGGAAAGAGCACTACAGATGTGATGTTTGCTCTGAGAGTGTTGATGGAGAAGTACAGAGAAGGTCAGAAGGAGTTGCATTCTGTTTTTGTAGACTTAGAGAAAGCATATGACAGGGTGCCTAGAGAGGAGTTGTGGTATTGTATGAGGAAGTCGGGAGTGTCAGAGAAGTATGTAAGAGTGGTACAGGATATGTACGAGGGTTGTGTGACAGCGGTGAGGTCTGCGGTAGGAGTGACGGATGCATTTAAGGTGGAGGTGGGATTACATCAAGGATCAGCTCTGAGCCCTTTCTTATTTGCAATGGTGATGGACAGGTTGACAGATGAGATCAGACAGGAGTCCCCATGGACTATGATGTTTGCAGACATTGTGATCTGTAGTGAGAGTAGGGAACAGTGGAGGAGACCCTGGAGAGATGGAGATATGCTCTAGAGAGAAGAGGAATGAAGGTCAGCAGGACTAAGACAGAATATATGTGTGTGTGTGATTGACAGGGAGGATAGAGGAATGGTGAGGATGCAAGGAGTAGAGGTGGCAAAGGTGGATGAGTTTAAATACTTGGGATCAATAGTTCAGAGTAACAGTGAGTGTGGAAGAGAGGTGAAGAAGAGAGTACAGGCAGGATGGAGTGGGTGGAGAAGAGTGTCAGGAGTGATTTGTGACAGATGAGTATCAGTAAGAGTGAAAGGGAAGGTCTACAAGAGGGTAGTGAGACTAGCTATGTTATACGGGTTGGAGACAGTGGCACTGACAAAAAGGCAGGAGTTTGAGCTTGATGTGGCAGAGTTAAAGATGCTAAGATTTGCACTGGGTGTGACGAGGGTGGACAGGATTAGGAATACATATATTAGAGGTTCAGCCCAGGTTGGAAGGTTTGGAGACAAAACCAGAGAGGCAAGATTACGTTGGTTTGGACATGTGCTGAGGAGGGATGCTGAGTATATTGGGAAAAAGATGCTAAGGATGAAGCTACCAGGTAACAGGAAAAGAGGAAGGCCTAAGATAAGGTTTATGGATGTGGTGAGAGAGGACATGCAGGTGGTTGGTGTGACAGAGCAAGATGCAGAG
Organism: Protopterus annectens; assembly: GCF_019279795.1. Classification (NCBI taxonomy): domain Eukaryota; kingdom Metazoa; phylum Chordata; order Ceratodontiformes; family Protopteridae; genus Protopterus; species Protopterus annectens. Next base: position 978,102,049 of record NC_056734.1, on the reverse strand, counting down.
GATAGGAAGAAATGGAAACAGATGATCCACTGTGGCGACCCCTAACGGGAACAGCCGAAAGAAGATGATGATGATGATGATGAATGTCTAAAAGTGGCACTATGGGGTGGATGAGATTTTGGACAATATAGTTAAGTTGCTGGAATATAGTTAAGTCTTGGCGTCCTGTGTTTTTTCAATATTATGAAATTCACTCCATGGTCAAAAATATGGCTTCAATGGGACCAGATAACATCCCAGGTTGTCAATTAAACAATCTAAAACCTGACCTAAATGACCCACTTGGTGCCCTCTTTAAACACATCCTGAGAACTGGCTATGTCCCAGCAGAATTGAGGATAGCAACACCTGCACAAAGGGGGGAGCCGATCAACTGACCCTGGGAACTATAGACCCACAAGCTTAACTAGCCTGATTTCCAAGGTCATGGAAAGAATCATTATGAACCTTATCAACAAGGACATAGGCGATCTCCAAACTTTAGACCCACCCCAGTTTTGATTTGTTATGGGTAGATCATGCTTGTTAAGCTTGGTAGACTTCTTTGAGAAAGTAACCAAAGCCCCGGATGAGGTAAATATAGTACATGCCATCTAGCTTCACCTATCCAAGACATGTGACATAATCCCCCACTCAGGTATTATAGAGAAACTCTCCCAACTGGGAATTAATCCTTACATCATAGATGGTAGCCATTTGGCTCACAAACAGAAGACATACTGTCAAAGTTGGTGACTCCACCTCTAGCAGTAGACCAGTCACCAATGCTGTACTAAAGGGTTCTGTGCTGAGCCCCTTACTATTTGGAATTTATTTCTCAGAAGATCAGGCAAATGCAGACAGCCTATGGCTTACCAAGTTTACTGATGATTGCAAATTGGGTACAATCACTGAGTCCACCAATGATGTTAATATACTGCAGAAAGAGTTAATATAGACAAATGACTAGGGCCAAAGCCACAGATTAAAGCTAAACACAAAAAAATGCATTATTAGTATTACCTTTGGAAAAGCTGAATTCTCTGGTAGTTACACTATTGACAGTGCCCCCCCATAAGTTCAAACCTATTGGTACGAGATCTGGGTACACAGGTTGACAGCAATCTGATCTCTGAACTTCAACCACCAAGTTTCCACAGTGGTGAGGAAAGCCTTCTGTGTAGCACATCTCATAAGTAAAGGCATCACATCCAAATCTGGAGATGTTATAACACCATTGTACTCTGCCCTCATCAGACCAGTAATTGAGTACAATGCTCCCTTTTGCATGTACCTCACCAAACATCTGCAATGACTGGAGAGACACCAGATGTTTTTCACCAAGAAAATACAAGGCTTCCAAACCAAGACCAACATGGAAAGACAAAAATCCCTGTCACTGTACTCTGTATCCTATAGGCTGCTATGAGGCAACCTGTGTCTGACCTACAGGGCAATCTCTGACCCTGCCATAATGGAAATGCTGCACATTTGCAAGTCAAATGGTGCAAGAGTCACTCACTCTAGGGATCTTAACCTAGCCTGTGACATGAACAGAACATGCTGGAGAAACAGGTACATCTCCCAGAGACTGCCACTCCTCTGGAATAAACTCCCAATTCATGCCAAACAGAGCTCTGCCCAGACCCTCATCGAATGCAACCTAGATAAATGGATGGGTGACCACAAATTCACTCCAGGGGTGGCACCCATGTCCCTCATGGATTGGGGCAGTCGGTATTAACCATATACTCTCATCTCTAGGAATGTTGCTCAACTAACCAAGGACAATTGAGGTAACTCAGGATAAACATGGCTTGGCTTATAAGGGCTCTAAGGGCATTAGCCTAGTAACCATCTATGAACCAATGAAACCTATTCTCTGTTGAAAACAGGGAAAAAGTCTTTCGATTGTAGCAGGAGTTCCTCTCTGTGAGGTACCTTTCAAAAAGGCTATGGAGGCAGGTCATACATAAACCTCAGGGTTATTCAGCAATCCTGTGACAAAAAAAACCTCTGGAAGTGTGGAACTATAGCACAGATTGTAGCTGTGGCTGTATCTATTCTCTTCAACTGGATATGAAAGAAACAACACAGAAATTGTCCCAGAAGATAAAGTTCTGTAAAACAATATAAATGTCCCAAAAACGAGAGGTGACAAACACGGCTTGAGTGTGAAATAATTTATTGTATTTGGTGCGCTGTATATGGTGCACGGTTTTTTATGTTGGCAAAACCAACAGGACTTTATGTGAATGAGTTAGAGAACACCTTTATGCAATTAATAGAGAAGATGAAAGTAATACCCTAGCTAGTCATGTACATAGCAATAGTTTAGATCAAAAGTTTTCTTTTGTAGTACTCAAACTTGTTATTAGGTGCCCCAAATAAGGCAATTTAAAGAATATCACAGCGAAGTGTAAGGTTAGACAGATTATAAGACTACAAGCAGATAAGTATTTTGGGTTAAACAATAAATCTATTAAACTTTTTTTAGTTGCTAGGGCACTGAAACATTGACAATGTTTTTATATGACTACATTTTTCACTTGTTTTCACATATTTCATGGTCTTTTAGTTATTTGATTTAGCTGCTGTGATCTAAATCAGTGTTTATGATTGGAACTTTATGATTGTATTTTTATGAATGAATGTTGGTTAGCTTTTTATGAATGACTGCTGTTTAGCCTCATACAGATTCACATGATGTTATACTACCATCTGCTGGCTGCTATACTACATTGTTCATACACCTTTAAGCCAGATGTTTTTATGTATGAACACTAATATGTTAAATTGTGTGTTTGGATCACCGCTAAGTTCTGTGAAAAGATTTTAAGCAGATTTTTTAATAGTTATGTAGAGTTGTTTTTAGGATGTTTTGCTTTTTGCACTTATGTGCAGAGATGATTTAAATGTTTTAGACTTGCTAGCCAATTGGCTGATTTTGTAATTACTTGATTACAGTTTTTGAATTCCAATTATATATATTTGGACATTGTTTTATGGTTTTGTTTAAGTCTGATGAAGCGCCCATTCAGGATGTGAACTCACTTACTTTCTCAAGTTTTAGTCAATAAATTATTTCTCACTCAAGCTGTGTTTGTCACCTCTCAGTTTTTTTTTTTTTGGGACATGGATTTGAAAGAAGCTTTCATCCATGGACCTGAAAATTGGGCCTTGCAAAAGCCTATAGTTAAGGAGCTGAAAACTGGGTCTAGGAACCTACTACCTGAGGGGGCTTTTTAGAATATACTACGGTACTGTTTAGTTTCATTTCTGACTTTACAAATTAAGTGGGTTAATATCTCTTTTTGTTTTTGTTGTTGGATTACTGACTATATAAATACATTTGTTTATTTATTTATTTACTCTTTTCTACTTTGTTTACTTATTTGCCTTTGTTTACTGGGAAGTCTGATTGAGCAAACCCTCTTTTCAGCAGAGGCCTAGGGAGAAAAGCACTGCATTACATACATTTGAATGAGCTAATGGTAAAATGTGCAATAACACTCACAAATACATAACCTAACAGGTAGTCACCATGTTATATTCACCGCATAGTACTGCAGCATGTTAGACTCAGACACATCAATAAAACATGGTGTATTCAACATGTACAATGCATGACACAGCATTATTTCACAGCTTATATAGAGATTCTGTGGGTTTGGCAGCACGGTTAAGGTCTTTGCCTCATAAGCACAGAATATAGGGTTTGATTCTCACCTTGAGTTATTGGCCAGACTTAAAATGGCCCTTCAAGACAGTTAGCCTAGCATTCACTTGTGAACTATAAATAGACCCCATCTGTAATACCGACACTCAGACAGCAGATAAGGCATAAGCATATGCATATTTTATCCAAACATTTAAATTGGCACGCAACTAGGAGATAGGTCGGTTGGAATCGAGAGAGTGGCATATTCGTTTTGGAGAGTGAGCTGACTTGATCATTACATTAATAGTGTAAGAATGTTTTGATATTTGATTTGACTGCATGAGGAAAGGAATTATTAATGGTGATCTACTGACAGATATGCTTTCATTTGTATTGCAGGTATGATTTCATTGGGATTGTAAATTATAAATGGGATAACATTTAGACTAAGAAGGAGCCTTGGTGATAGGGTTGCTACAATTACATCTTCAAAGATATTTTAAATCGTGGATAAGATGAGACATTTGTGATATAAGTTTGAATAGAGTTGCATAGATTAGTAATGTATTCAGAGTTTAGACAGCCACCATTATGATTTTTTTAATTTTTGGGTGAGTATTAGGTGTTGGTTTAGGAAGTGCAGTTCTTGGGGGGTGTACTAGTTTAATAATTGGCTGATGGCACATTTGTTTGGGATATAGAGGATGCTGTTGGTGTCTTAATATGAGAAACGGCTAGTAGAGTACAAAGCTCCAGCCTATTAAGGGAGTAATTACCACCCAGCGATGTTTGGTTAATGTAGTTAGTTACTTGCGAACTTTGCAATTTTATTATAAGATTGTTCCAGTTCAGCACAGTGAGAGAACCACTGGTTAGTGAAAACTGATAAGGTGTATAAGACTAGGGAGTATATAGGGCTGAACTACAGTCTTTTGTGATTATTCTGCTAGGAGTATTTTTGTCTTACAAAGAACTAATAGTTTATGGTTGGTTTTTTGAAGCTTATGTTGGATGTGTCATCAAATCTTAACCTGTGGTCTGTTACTATAATAATTATTATTGTTATCCCCCACCCCATATTTATTTATTTTACATTTGTGGATCAAGGAAGTCAGGTTGGACACAAAGACCCCTTTTCAGCGAAGGCCCAGAAAGAAAAGATCCAGTATATGCAGTATAAATAAAATCTTTTAAATTATTTAATGTCATCAATGACAGGCAGAATGCAATTAAAATAAATGTCAAAATAGAGAAGATACTAATTATGCTTACAGTAGTAAGGCTTCTTACACTAATTATACTCTATATAGATAAAGTTAAATAACTGTGCAGTGGGATAGACGTCACAATACATAGTACTGGGTTATTTACAAAGGGTGGAAAACAAAAGGTTGGTTTAATTATGAGTTATAAATGAAATAAGTGGTAAAAGAGTTAACAAAGGCATAGGAAGAAGGTGGGTGGGTAAAGACAGAGTGATAGCTAGTAGCAGAGTACAGGGAAGCAGAGGTATTGTAGAAGAGGAGGAAGAAAGCAGAGATGTTATACATCCCCTAGAGAGGAGCAGCTACAGAGCCAGGATGTTGACAGCTGTTTTCTTACATGGGTTTTGAATGCCTGTTATTTACAAGAATCCTGAGAGCATGTGGGACGGCATTCCAGAGGGTAGCTACAGAATTTGAGTATAAGAAACAACCCAATGCATTTTGGTCTTTAGTGACAGAAAGAAGGAGTTTGTCTTCAGAGCAAAAAGCTTTGGTAGAGTGGTAGTGTTAAAGCATACCTTTTAGTGACAGACACTTATCAGGATAGTATATTAGTGTATGAGCTACTAGTAGCTGACTGTAGTGGAGGTGATGTGGGAGTTCAGTCGGATTTAGTTGTTTAAGGGCAGAACAGTGGTGAGTTCTAAAGGGGTGATTTACAGCAAAGTGGACTATTTTATTATAGGATTGTTCCAGCTTTGTTTGCTTATGTGGACATTTATAGGTTAGTAAAGAGTGGGGGAGGCATACGGTAGAGTAGGCTAGGTAGGAGGTAGGCTTTAGTCATAGTTTCTGTAGTTCTGTCAGTTAGGTATGGTTTGGTTCTATACAAGAGGCCAACCTTTTAGTGTTTTTTTTTTCTTTTGTTTTTTTAATAACAGCTTAGAAGTGTAGGTCAACTTTCAAGTTGTCATCAATTGTGACTCCTAAGAGTTTGTTGTTAGGGACCTGCTCAATCAGGGTAGTATTTAATGAAGTAATTTTGACAAGAGTTTTGCTTTGGGACAATGTTTCGGGGTGAAAAGTAGTAATTTTGTTTTTTTGGGGTTAAGTAGGAGTTATGAGTTGTGTAGCCATGATTCTAAGGATGTAAAGGATTCTTGAGTAATTTCATGAGTTGTTCTAGGTTAGAGGCTGTGCAGATAAGTGTAGAGCCATCTGCATATTGCACAAGAGTGGTAAGCTTGGAAGCAGTGTGTAAATCATTTATAAATATGGTAAACAGGAGGGATTCAAGTATGGAACCTTGGGACAATCCTACAGTAATGGGTAGAAATGATGAGTATGTTTCCTGCCATTTGACTGCTTGGAATCTATCTTTTAGGTGCTGTTAAACCAGGAGAGGGAAAGACCCAAGGAGGGGAATTTTAGTAAGAGTTTATGGTGAGAGATGGTGATGAATGCTTTGGACAGGCCTCGCAATAAGGATGATTCTAGGTTTCTGGTGTTCTTGTTTTTATTAATGAAATCAGCAAAGAGAAGTAGGGCAGTAGTGGTGCTATGGTTGAGATGAAACCATGCTGGGTGGGGGACACAAGATGTTTTATGTTGAAGTATTGCAGTGTAATTGGGAATGGATACACTTTTCTAATATTTAAGATAATAGTGACAGGATGGCTGTTGGTCTGAAACTGGAGTAGTCAGCAGAGGGTCCTCCTTTATGAAGAGGAAGTCTGTATGCCTACGTCCAAATGTCTGGTACATGAGGTTCTAGAATGGATCTGTTTATTAGTAAAGATATAGGATACAACAGAGCTTTGGCTACAATTTTTATGATTTATATAAATGTATATTGCATATGTTCCTTAACAACTAATGTATCAGCTTTTAACCTACCTTATAAGGAGGAAGGTGGTCTGCAACAGAGATTGTAGTTTGTAGCTTGAGGAGATATTTTCTTATGGTGGAGGTAGAGTGAGAAGTGAGCTTCTGTGAAGTTTTGTTGTTGAAGGTTGGTTTGATGGTGAGGCTGTCTTTGATAAGTGAGGCTACAGCTTGAAGGAAGTATTTGCTAAAGTTATTAGTGACTGTTGAACTGTCTTCTTGGGAGAGAGTGGGTTGTTGACTTTGGTCTGGACTTAGTATATTTTGGACCAATGATCAGAATTTTTTAGGATTATTTTGGTGTGCTTACTATAAATTGAAGAAGTATAGTTTTTGTTGTGCCTTATACATTGTCTGTTTTTTGTCTGTCTGTAGTGTAGATGTTTTTTCTGGGATTTGTTGGCTTGTCATGCTTTTCAGTAGTTTTGTATTTTGTACCACCTAAATTCTGGAATGAAAGACTGATATTGTTAAGTCACAACAGTTTGATTGTTAAGCTGGAGGTGAAATGCCATTAGTTCAGTTTTATTTGGATTTACCAGCAGTTTAGATTGTTCAGAAAGTTTTCAGCTTTTATAAAGGAATGACAAAGTTTATCTTGGAGCCATTTGACTGAAGATGCAGTAGATATAAGTGTTAAGTCATCAGTATATCCGATTAGATTTGCTGGGTGTAAGACTGTATGCCCATTTGTATCCCTTACCAATGTGTGCTAACCCTCACCCTGCTCCTAACCTAAGCCAACACCATTACTTAAAAAAAAAACACTTTCCATAACACAGGTCTATGTTTAGTCATCAAATGGACTAAACAAAGAAAAGGCTAATCATTTAACACAAATCCCTGAACATTCATTCATCAAATGTTCACTTCTTCGAACTTGCGAGACAGGGAAATTTACTAGTTGGCCAACCCTTCCCTGTGTCTCTCTCTCTCTCACACACACACACACACACACACACACACACACACACACACACACACACACACACACACATTTTTTAGATGATAGACAGATAGATAGATAGATAGATAGATAGATAGATAGATAGATAGATAGATAGATACACAGACATATTATTCACATATATATATGAGAGAGAGTGTGTGTGTGTGTGTGTGTGTGTGTGTGTGTGTGTGTGTGTGTGTGTGTGTGTGTGTGTGCGCTCGCATAGAAACAATTTCACTAGTTCAGATGCACTTTATTTTCAGTGCAAAATCTAAACTGAAGTTCATGCTGAATGAAAAAATGTAAACAGGCACACCTTTTGTAGACATTTTAGTTCTGAGTTTATGGGTTTAGTTTTAAAGCCTCTTAAAATCCCAACAGACCTTACAAAAGGAAAACTCCCCTGCAGATAAGGTGGGCCTTAGCAATAGGTAAAGGTTTTAAATAACTGCTCCTTTGGTATGTTAAAATCCAAAGATATCGCTCAACTAGAAAGGCTCTACAGATTTGGCTTCCTATTACCTTATCAAATTGCTGAAACTTCGAACCCGAAAACATCGAACAGAAATGTTCAAAGTTTCAGCAATTCAAATTCAAAAAACAAAAACAAAATCATGTGTATAACTGTTGTAAGCAGGAGGGCAAGCCCCCCTGCACTCCCTGCTCCTTAAATATACCAACTTCGAGATCGTACTACAGTGCCGTAAAGGGGAATATTCCATTTCCGCATTGTAGTGCAATCTCGGAGTTGGTATATTTAAAGAGCAGGGGGGTGTGGGTGCAGGGGAGCTTGCCCCCTGCTTACGACAGTTAGTTTCTGTCTGTTGTTTTTTTATTTGTGTGTTCGAAATTATAAAACTTCAAACACACAAGTTCGATCTTGTGGTGTTCGAAGTTTTATAATTTCGATAAGGTAATAGGAACCCCAAAGATTTCTAACTAAGAAAATGAATGACCTTAAATCCTTTAAGTATCTCAACAGATTATCAGAATTCTCCTTATACTTAGTAGCCTACCAGCTGCTCTAAGGTGACTACTGACATGCTTTTTGGTTTTAGAGTTTGTTAATTGTTGCTTAGATCTCTGTTGAAACTGTTGTCTCTCTGTTCTGAAAGACTGCTTTCCAATCTATCTGCAAATATACAGAGCTGAGTATATTTTTTTGGTTTTAGAGTTTGTTAATTGTTGCTTAGATCTCTGTTGAAACTGTTGTCTCCCTGTTCTGAGAGACGGCTTTCCAATCTATCTGCCAATATACAGAGCGAGTATATTTTTTTGGTTTTAGAGTTTGTACTGTTAGTTGTTGCTTAGATCTCTGTTGAAACTGTTTTGTCCCACCCAGCCTCCCTATTTTTGGCTTGTAGTTTAAATTTGGTGGCTTTTGCAGTTGCCCGTTCCACTGTAGATTTGATCTGGGACACTCCCCCAGTCCCATCTCTTTACCACATTCTACCTAATAAACTTTTTTGCACTTGCTTTTAGTCCTTTTAATTTAATTGCATTTTTTAAACTGTGTTTGGTCTAATATTGCTACATACTCAAGTGTGCTAGCTTGCACTGCATGTGAATTGTTTTTACTACTGTTTTTGCTACTTTTCTGTAAAAAAAAAAAACAAATACTGTAAGCCTGTCTCCTACCTTTCCTGTAACTAGTGTTCCAGATATAGATTTGCTGTAGCCAGGACTGTATGTAAGCTTCTGAGCCACCCAAGCCTTTCTGTGTTGGAGGGAAGCCTTCTAGCTTATCAGTGGGAGTGGTAAGCACTAGGTAACCTGTCTACCACATAAGGAGTGGTTCTGGACCAGAAATTGTAGTTATTAGCCGTTTGGGCAATCTCTTCCATCTCTCTCAACTTTCTGATTTGAAAGCCTGCATTTGCACTTGTTTCTGTCCTGTAAGTCATCTAGTGCAGATACAGATTCATAGTTTTAGCACTTAAATTTGCTTATTCGTGCTCAGCACTTGTTCAGAACTTGTAAGCAATAAATAAGCTTACAATACTATAGCACTCAGCCTTCCTCATTACCTACAGGAAAACAGTTTTGGTACTTACTTTTCTCATTTGCTTAGAGAAAAACAGGTCTTGTACTCACTTTCCTCACTTATCTAGAGGAAAATAGTTTTTTATTCAGGCATGTCCAAGGGTCAGCTCCCAGTGTTCTCTCCTGTCTAGCTGATGAATCTGGGCATCTTGAGGCAATGTAGAAATTGCCTCATATACACAGACAACCCTCTCCTCCTGTCACCCAACACTACAACCTGTGAGAGATGCACTTATCTAGCCAAACTGGAGATAAACCTCTCTCCAACCAAGATTGAACTTGACAGTCAAGAGGAGAAGGTAAACACTTGCATCACACCACACTCATCACATAGTCTCACTAAATCTCCACCACCAAAATCCACACATAGTAACACAAAAACATTTGCGGAGGCTCTCAATAATAATCTGTCTAAGCAACAGAGACCTCCAAAGCAGAAAAGCAAGCAACCTCCATCCCCCAACACAACCCAAATGACACATAGCCCACAGACTCAGTGTGCCACTCAACCACAACCAATAAGGCAAAACAACGTACCCAACACACTAGTCATAGGTGACTCTATAGTCAGGCACACTGATGTCCCACTCACCAGGCTAAACAAGGAGAAGGTTACTATCAGCTGCCTATCAGGTGCCAGGATCTGCCACATAACCCATGCACTCAGGTCACTCCACAACAAGTACAAATATGACTCTGTCATTGTCTATGTTGGTGTGAATGACCTGAACTACATGAAAAGAGACATGGAAGAGCTCTCCAATCTTGTAGCCCAGGTAGGTATGACACTAGCCCTGAGTAGCATTCTGCCATCGTCCAGAATGATACCGCAGTACAAGGACAAAATGATTGACTTCAACAATTGGCTAAGCTTCTGATGTCATTCTAAGGGGATCCAGTATCTGTCTGCTTGGGATGACATGCTCGACAGACCACGATGCTTTGCCACAGATGGCCTGCACCTGTCGCCCCTGGGATTCTAGATACTGGCTAAGGCTCTTGCTGCCCCTATAGTGCCTTTTTAGGCAAGGTTCAAATAACAAATTCACCACCGTAACAGGAACAGGCAAGCAAAAATTGAGGGTAATGCTACTCAATGCTAGAAGTCTAAATCTCAAAATGCACTCGCTCGAGGCACTCCTTAAAATGGAGAACATTGATATCTGTGCAGTGACTGAGACTTGGTTCAAGGCTCCAGACAGCACCCCTGCATTACCACACTATAACTCATACCACACTTTTCGGTCATGTAACCTGGACCGAAACACCAAAGGCGGAGGTGTGTCCATATTCATTAAGGATATCCACACCTACAGGCTAGTTGCTCAGCATAATGCATCTGAGGTTATCCAAGTGCAACTAACTCTGGGAAAAACTGCAGTCCAAATTGTAGCTTGCTACAGATCCCCCACCATGCCCCAGGATTCCCACTCCTCTTTTCTTGATGTACTGGAAAATATTAGGGTTCAACCAAACACCCTAATAATGGGCGACTTCAACTACCCCACCATTAACTGGGAAAACTACTCGTGTACCAACTCCTTAGCTCAACGCTTTCTGGAATTCATAAACTCCAATGCCCTGGATCAACTTATCCACACCCCCACCAGGAGCAACAATATCCTAGACCTAATCATTATTAACATGAGTGACTGGTGTTCCACACCTGAAGTCAACTCCTCGTTGGTCCGATCCGACCATAAGCTAATCACCCGTGATATCCACATCCTGCCCCCACCCCCCATTAAGGAAACCACAGTAAAAAAATTCTCCAAAGCCAACTTCATGCTTCTTAAGACAGAAGTGGTGAACTTCATGACACCCATGCAGATGGATAATGCAGTTACAACTGTTGAATTCTACACAAATGCACTCTATAAGCACTTACACGAGTGCATGGATTGTGGTATCCCAAACAGAACCAAGACGCTATCCTCCAAAAAAAGGAAACCAATCTGGTGGTCCCCTGCCATAAATAAACTGTACAACAGAAGGAAGAAACTGTTGCAAAAGAGAGTAAAATCCCATGAGTGGAGGAGCTCCCTGGTCAGCCTCAGTAAGAAGCTCAGATCCCTTATAAGATCCTCCAAAGCTAGCTATGAAAACAAAATCACCACTAATTCTAAGGACAACCACAAAGCATTCTATAACTATGTCAAGAATCTCAATGGCAACACCCAGATCTGCTCTGAGTTACAGCACAACGGCACGAAAATTACAGAACCAACTAATATTGCCAACATCCTGGCAGATAGGTTCAGTGCTAACTTTACCCCCCCACCCCCTAAAGGGCCCATATCTATACAGGAAGAATGCAGAGTCCCTGTAATCACAGCTACGCAGGTAAAAGCTGCACTCTCTAAAGCCAAAAACACAGCATCCATGGGACCGGACAACATCCCAGGCTGCGTTTTACACGAACTTCAGAACAAACTGGCTCCCCACTTAAGCACCATGTTCAATAATAGCCTTGCATCAGGATTTGTGCCCACTGAATGGTGCACAGCAACAGTTATCCCACTCCACAAAGTGTGAGCCACCACTGATCCCGGGAACTATCAACCTATTAGCCTGATGAGCTTGGTCTGCAAGGCCATGGAATGTATCATCATGGAACTCATAAACAAAGACATTGGTAACCTCCAAACTCTGGATCCCACCCAGTTTGGGTTTGTGAAAGGCAGATCATGCCTCCTGAACCTGATCGACTTCTTTGAGGCAGTCACCAAAGCCGTAGATAAGGGTAAGGTGGTTCACACAGCCTATCATGACCTCGCCAAGGCTTTCGACACCAACCCCCATTCTGGAATTATAGCTAAACTCACTAAACTAGGTATAAATCTCTGCGTCACAAGATGGGTTGCCAACTGGCTCACTGACAGAACCCACACTGTAAAAGTTTCAGACAAGTGGAGTACCACAGGGTTCCGTCCTAGGACCTCTTCTGTTTGGTATCTACTTCTCTGAAGTACAGGCTAACACAGAAAGTCTCTGGCTAACAAAGTTCACAGATGACTGCAAACTAGGAGCCATAGTCAAGTACCCAAATGATGTGGACATCCTACAGAAGGACCTCACTGAGACAGATGCCTGGTGTCAGAGCCATGGCCTCAAGCTCAATGCCAAAAAGTGCAGTGTCATCCCCTTTGGTAAAAACTCTGTACCCATAAACTACCACATAGGCAGCAATCTACTTAATACCGAATGTGTGATAAGAGACCTTGGGACCCAGGTGGACAGTAGTCTCTCCTTTGATAGTCACATCGCCACAGTAGTCAGGAAGTCCTTCTACGTGGCACACCTCATCATAAAAGGGTTCTTATCCAGGAAAAATGAGGTCATTGTTCCCCTCTAATCGACACTCATTGGACCCATTATAGAGTACAACACCCCTTTTAGAATGTACCTCACAAGACATCTGCAGCAGCTGGAAAGGCCACAGAAGTACCTCACAAAGAGGATTACTGGCCTCAAACAAATGCCCTACACTGCCCCCATCAAAAAACTCCAGCTATACTCCATAGCATATCACCTACTCAGAGGTGATCTCTGTCTAACATATAAAGCTATGTCAAGCTCAAAGCTGTTGGAAATGCTACACCTAAAAAAATCCCAATCCCTCCAAGCTGCATGCTCTAGGGACCTAAACCTTGTCACAACAATAAATAGGACATGCTGGAGGGATAGATTCCTATCCCAGAGACTTCCCATACTGTGGAACAGGCTACCCATCTATGTCAAGCAAAGTTCTTCATTAGCACTCTTCAAGAAAAACTTGATGAGTGGATGGGAAATAGGAAATACACCCCGGGGATCACTTCTGTGTCTCTGCTCGACAGTGGCACAGGAAAATAACTTTCTTGGGTGGCATAAGCCAGGGAACCTTGTTGGCTAGACTTACATAGGCCCCTGGGCCAATAGCCTAGTACCTACCTATGAACCTATGAATGGCCCATTCATATTTTACCTCTTATTTGCTCACAAAATCAATGGCTCTGCAAACACCCATACTAAGGACCTAAATCTCCACCAAAACACACAAGACTAGAAGGATAGATTTGTTATTCGATGCATTCCCAGCCTATGGAACACGTTACCACTATAGGTCAACAGTGTAACTTTATGGCTACCTATAAGGCAAGTCCTGATAATTGGATCGGTCAACATAAATTTACACCAGGATTATCAGGTATGGTCCTGCTGAGTTTGAGTGATGTACACTATCAAGTGCTCACAAAGGTTGGCAACAGCTTTTAAGTGTATCTACCTATACATGTATGTGTCTTGGCAGGTTATCTTCACTGTAATAGCTTGTCTAGTATCATTCCTATGTTTCTAACACCTTTTTAATGTACGGAGACAGTCTTGTTCCTTCCTGACTTTACTGCACATTTTGTTGTGTGCACTGATGCATCTGAAGTTGGGTTACGAGGTCTCAGGAGGATGGCGATGGGTGAAGAAGGGCACCCAGGGTGCTGCTTAAGCAGAAAGTTAAGTAAAGTTGAGACAATTGACCATACAGTGAGAATGTCTCACTATTAAATGGACACAGCCTTTTTGGCAGTATTACTTATTAGGATGCAGCTTCACTCTGGTAACTGGCCATATTCATCCTACAGTGATCATACAAATAACATGATGTTAACACTAAGTTAGGCAGGTGGGCCTTGTTGACACAGCCATACCATTTCACCATTAAACACGGGGCTGGTACTCAACACATGAATGTATATGGGTTATCCCAATTACACACCCATTCCATTTAATATATAACTGAGGATTCTATGCTGGGATGAGGCTCATGTTGATGTAATGGCTTTTGAGATGTCAGAAATTATGTTTTGATGTGCTGCATATCCTATACATTATAATAAAACATGTTAGTTGCATATATAGACAGTACATTACAGTAGTAAAGCATGTAGTAACAGAGTTTGATTTAAATCACCTACTGAAGTCCTCCTAAAAGCAAGGCTTGCAGCCCAAAAAGGCAGAGATGTTTGTCTTAGACAGGCATTCCTCAAGACTAAGAGTAAAGCCTCTTAGGGAGAACCAGAAGAAGCTGTGTAGTACCAAGAGCTTAACAGTAGATTTATCTACATGGTACCAGAAACCTACATGTGGCTTTAATTGTGGACTAGTAAGTTCCTAATTATAGAAATAAAACACCAGATGAGCACTTTCTTCTCAAGAAACAAGACTTCATCAGATAAAATGTTTCACAAAATCCCAAACTTATATACTACTTAGTAAATTACAAAATTACATAATTGGCACATAAGTGTTAGCCCCTTACCTAATAAATTACACATCTTAAATAACAACCATTTTTAAAAAAATAAAACACATACGTCTCTATAAAAAAGGTATACCCATGGACACTTTCCAAAAAATCTTCCCTATTCAAAACCCTCACACAAAAGCTGCTTTTCCTTTTAAAACTGGTTTTACAGACAAATATTCATTCAAACTGGGAAGGGAACTGGCATTCAATCTGAGTTGCCATTTAAGTTCCTTATTAACCAACATTGTTTTCCAATCACCTCCCCTGGGATTCTTTCTCACAATTTCCATGATACCAAACTAGAAACCCTTAAAGTCAACACAAAGTGTAGAATGTTTACATAATGCACTTGTCTCTTTTTTAGTTTTGATGTCATAGAGGCGTTCATACATTCTATCCTTTAAGGTTCTCTCTGTCTTCCCAATGTGGAATGCTGGCCATCCTCCACATTTGGCCAGGTACACCAACCAGCTGGTTCCGCAGTTAGCATTTATAAATTGGACCTTACTACCCAGTCCATTTTCTAAAATAACATGTTCTGTCCTATTAAGAAATGGGCACTGTTTACACATACTACAAGGAACAGTTTCCTTTCCACTTCTTTTACATACACCAGTAACATTTTCCAGAATTTATTTGAAATTCCTTCCAGTTTTAAAGGACAGTGTGGGCCCTTCCCCAACCATCTCAAAAACATCCTTGTTGACTTTAAAAATACTCCAGTTGTCTTTCAAAATTTGACAAACAAATTTGGTGTAACAGTTGTATTCCAGTACTAATGTTTTTCCATATTTCCCGTCTTCACTTACTCTCCTTAAGTCATCTCCCAGTCCAGTACCCAAAAGGGGGAGGTATTTGGTACCCCACCCAGAATATACCTCCTCAATGATCTCAGTAAACTGTTGGACTGGATATCCTCTACTAAGAAACATGACCTTTAATTTCACCAATTCATTCCCAAGTTCCATCTTGCCTGAAGTCATTCTTGCAATCCTAATAACTTGCCCATTCTCCAAATTCTTCTTCTGGAAACAGGGGTGACAACTGCAGTAGTGTAGCTAACTGTTATACCATATGTACTTCCTACAAAATTTGGACTTGAAGCCTTCATGGGTTTGAGTAATGGTGAGATCTAAGTAACTAATAAAAATTCCTACCCCAATTATGGGTAAACTTGAAAAATTATCTCAACCATTAATATATTCCATAAGCTCTGTAATATCTGCCTCATAACCTTCCCATAGCACAAATATGTCATCCAAAAACATGACATATAGGTGTAAACATTTTGAGAAGGGTCCATTAAGAACATGTTCAAGTTCCCACCCAAGCATAACCAGGTTTGCATATACAGGGGCACATGCAGCCCCCATAGCTACTCCTTTAACCTGCTGGTAGAACTCACCCTGAAAGTTGATGTAATTGTTGTCTAGAACCAATTCCATAAGTTCCACCAAAACAGCCACTGAATCTCCTGGAAGGGTAGAGAACTTGCCAGTTATGCAATTTGGTAATTTAGTAGGTACTATATAAGTTTGGGATTTTGTGAAACATTTTATCTGATGAAGTCTTGTTTCTTGAGATGAAAGCGCTCATCTGGTGTTTTATTTCTATTAAAAACATGGAACCTATCTGCTGTGGTTGGACCATTATTGATTTTTCTGGGCACTCCTAACCTTTTTCCCTAATTTCTTAATGATAAATGTGTATAAGGAATATGTGAAGCAGCGTGTCCAGAGCTACAATGTCTGAGAACCGTAAAGAACTTTGAAATTTTAAGAGGCTTTAAAACTGGACCCATAAACTCAGAAATAAAATGTCTACAAAAACATATGTACTACATAGTAAGATAAACTAGAAAGGGAAAGTCAGAACTAATATATCATATAAATATGTTAAAATTATAGGCAGAATCTGAAGCTTCTGTAGTCAGTATAGGAGCTGACAGACACCATTCACATGGTATTAGGGAATGATGACCCTACGGTTTAAAGAGATGAAATATTGTCTAAGGCCCAGAGCCAAGAAGTACCCACATAATAGGAGGCACGCACTACACAATAAATGAGGTAAACCACATGCTGGGTAAGACAGCAGAGACCTTAAACACATACTTACAACCCATATCTGGGTGAGTAAAGAAACCACTATTATCAGTGTTATTGCAATAATTACACATACCGCATGGCCTACTGCAAAAATCCTTATTAACCATTGGCATGAGAGTATCCTTCAGTCTGCACAGGATTCTTTTCAAATTAATTTTATTTTTAAACAAAAATGTAGGTGTGTCTCCTATAATCCCTCTAATAACTGAATTTGTAGTGAGGATGTCCCAGTACTTCCTGAGTATGTCCATGATGGAATTAATGTCAGTGGTATAGTACAAGGGTACCCTTACCTTATTAACAAGCTCATTGGTCTTACTGTCATCTGCAGTCCCACCTCCACTGGAAAAATATGGATGGGCCCTACTTCTACACTGATCAGGTATCTTACTCAAAATGGTGTCAACTTCCCCAGGATGGTATCCCCTGGCTAAAAGCCTATGCTGGTATATCCTAGTTTTTAAAAACTTTCAAAGCATATGACCAAGTACATGAGATCAACAGATTAAATATAACGGTCAATAAAAAATAATAAAACCAGATCTCAACACTAGAACTAAAACTCGGGTTATTTTATTTTCAGATACATCAGCAATGCTTACGGGAGTACTCCCTCCTTCACTGCATAAAACCATATTTCAAATCTGAAGCTTTAAACACAGCACATGATCACGTCATCCAATAGAAACTCATCCTAAATTAGTAGCAACATTTCTAATTTTGCTTTTAAAGACATAGCACTATATAAAAAATAAAAACAACATTTGATCACACCTAAAACATTTACAAATGTCTGCATTCATAGAAGCGCAATACATGTAACACTAAAGAGGATACATCATTTATTTCAGCTTAATCCGTTTGTGTTTCAACACAGGTTTTAGACTAACCGATACATTTAACCTAGGTGCACGATCAGCCTGCATGTTCAATATTCACTGATATGCAGCTAATTCAGTGGCATTCAAAATATCGCCCCCTCTTAAATTAGGAGATATTTTCTGTATTGCCCTAAATTTAAACACATGATCTGTACCACATTATTGAACATGTTTAACTAATTAGTTAGTAGAGATATTTGTTCTAATTTCCAACAGATGGTCTGAGATTCTCTCCTTAAGCTTTCTATTGCATTTACCCACATAGAATAGTACAGATGACACAGACAGCTAAATAACTACGTTTTCTCTGTTACAGGTAGCAAAACTTTCAAAGTTAAACATTTTTTTCGTTTGTGGATGTTCACAGGTAGTGTCAGTTTCTATGTTTACAAAAGATACAATTATTTCATGCAATTATGCCTTTTCTTTTCACCTTCAGAGATTCATTTTTATTTCCATATATCTCTTTATAGCATATTTTCTACTTCAAGTTAGAACATTTCTTATAAGCAGAACTAGGAAAGATTTATTTAGGTCAATATATGCCAATTATTCCTAATGATATTGGTAACACCATTGGTATTCACACTATACCGCGTGACATACCTAACTCTGGCATTATCATTACATCTCTGTGCAACTGGCATATGACTGGTGAAAAATATGGCATACTTCTGCCACTTCTTTCCTTAATAACATAAGCAGAAGCTTCATTCATTAAGGTCTCATCATAGCCTGTCACTTGGTGTTCTTGTTTCAATGTATCCATTTGCCGATTACATAACGTATCTGTGGTGAGTGTACTCACTCTCATGAGCTGACTTCTCACTACCCCTTTAAACATGTCTGGGATGCGCACTATAGTTATGCAAAAATCTACTAAGTTGAACTTCCTTCCTATAGATGTCAGTTGAAATCTGCCCATTATCAATTTTAAGCTCTATATCTAAGAAATGAATCTCTGTTCTAGAATATTTGAACTTAAATCTTAAAAAAAATCAGTAGTGGTTTCTAGAAACAGTACATTACCTAATAATTCAGTCTCATCCCCTTTCCAAATTAGGAAAATATCAACAAAACGTTTATAAAATAGAGCTTTACCAGTGTGGTTACTAGATGAACCAAATTCATATATACATTCCCACTGGTCTAGGGCTATACTAACATAATGTGTTTGCCACTGATGTACCCATAGCAACACCCGATAATTACTGGTACAATTGTTCACCAAACAAAAGAAACATCCCTTGTTAATACAACATTCGAAAGTGCAAAAATCATTTAAATTTTCCTGTTTGTACTAAATGTATTACTATATAAATACTCTTTCACTGCCTGCACATCATATTCATTAGAGATGACTGTAAACAGCGAATTTACATCCATTGTCACAAATAAATATTGGTCAACTTCATTAGTCAAATAGCATTGATAGAAATGCTTCAAAAAACATTTGTATCAGAGATATAACTGAAGATTTCTAAATAAAGGTTTCAGTTTTTCTTCTAAGTAGATTGAAATAGGTTCAGTTACTCAACCTCTACCAGAGGCAGTTGTTCTCATAGCCTGTGACAGTTCTGTGAATTTTGGGTAATCAATACAACAGGATTAGCAACACAAAAAATTGTAAAGTTCACGTGTAATGTCATCTTGTGACTGCAACTCATAAATAACATTAGTGACCCTACATATTATATTATTCACATTATTCCTATTAATCAACTTACAAGTAGATGGGTCATTTAGAAAACTTTGCATGAATAAGTTCTGTTTTTTACTGTCCATAATAACAATGGTACCCCCTTGTCTGCCTGTTTAATTAAAATATTAGTATTACTTTGTAAGTATTTCAAAGATTCAAATTCTTCTTTAGTCAAATTATAGCTTCTAGTATTCTCTAAATCACTGAAATTCTCATATATCTGCCATTCACAAACATTATAAAATGCTGTAATTACAGGAGAACTCACTGGAACAAAGATACTTGATCGTTGACATACCTGTTTACTACCAGTAGAATTTTGAAACGTTAGATTAAAATTGAGGTTACATTCAAACAGCTTAAGATCAGTAATGGCATCAACAACAGAATCTTTAGCTGTCAGTATCAACCGCATTCCCCTTCTAAATAAATAAATATTGGTTGCAGAAAGAGTCTTACTGGGCAAAGTAACAATGTCACAGTTGCCCATTTGAATATTCATCTTTTCACTTTAGACCAACACCGAGTCTATGGACCATTCGACTTTGTGTGGACATTTCCTCTACTCATAGGTTTCTGTTTCTTCCCCGCAATTAGTCTCTTGTCCTTTGCTCCATTCTCTTTGGGTGATTCAATCTCATAGATGTTAAAACCTGGTAAAAATCCTCTTCATGAGGGGCAACATTATTTGAAGATGAAACATTAACATTAGTGCAATTAGAAGCATCAGGTACAATTAGATCTTTACTCACCACAACATTCTGAAAACCATTTTCATGTACGACATTTAATGTTAAGTTGTTATCATTAATAGATGAGCCTGGTAGATTTACTCCCAAAGTAGAAACGGCCACAGGCACACTAATGTCATTCAAATCATATATATTTAATTGACAATCCTTGCCTTCAGCTGCTTATCAATTTTGGGCCACAAAAAATGTTTAATTTATTCTTCTTTGCTGATTCAAGTCATTTCTCATATGAGGTCAGACATTCCAACATATCACTATAACAATATAAGTAGTCCTTATAACAAGGCATTTTTAAAATACTGTTTTCCAATGCCAACATTTCATTTTTGCAGCTCCTTCTCAATATCAAAGAAAAATTCATTCATAAGGGTCATGTAATCAGCGTTAAGTTTAATTTTTTATTTTATTTTTATTTTACATTTGCTGACCGGGCTAGTCTAGCTGGATATATGTCCATTTTCAGTAGAGGCCCAGGGAGAAAAGCTCCAAGTATTAATACATAGTTTAATAAAAAGTAAACATAAAAGTAATTACAGCTAAAATAGTAAGAAGGAAGTCAAGTAAAAAAAAAAAGTTTTTTTTTTTTTTTGAGGAAATTGGGAGATTAATAACACAATCAGTTCACTATCTTAATGTATAGTTGAGGAGCTAGGAGACCTCAACTGGGTTATTGTGTAAAAAGGGAGAGAGGGGAAGGTAGGGTTAGTGCAGGGGCATATCCATTTTTTATTGAGATACTTTTTGAGATTCTTCTTGAAAATAGGAAGAGAAGTCAGAGATTGCCATCTTTTGAGTAACACTAAGTAGGTATTGCCATATGTTGGCATTTTCAGTATAAGCAAACCTCATGGAGCAATTCCTAATTCAAGATATGCTTGAAAATGTAAATGCCGCCACTACAGCCATTTAAAATTCTGTACCTTTTTCTCCAGTGCCAAAATCTGCTGCAGAACCATTATATCTTGACTGCCAGATGAACATTCAGCAGCCACTGATAATACATTCATATTCTTCAAAAGTGGATTAGAATGAACAGCCACAACTTTATCTAAGCATTGCTGGACCCTAGTTGAGTTAGAACTCAACGATAGCTGTTTGTCAGGAACATTTTCCATTATTCTAATAGTGTTGGTGCTTGGTCTAACACCAAATAAAACAAACCAAAAACTTTCAAAGAGTAGGACCGAGTACTTGAGATCAATGGATTAAATATAGCAGTCAATAAAAAAATAATAAAACTGGATCTCAACACCTGAACTAAAACTCAAATTATTTTATTTTTAGATACAACAAAGCTTTCAGGAGTATTCACTTCTTTAGTGCATAAAACCATTTTTCAAATTTGGGGGTTCAAATACAGATTATCACTCTACTATGAATTCAGATGTTCATAAATGTTTTAGATGTGACCAAATGTTGTTTTTATTTTTTATACAGTGCTGCGTCTTTAAATTAGAAATTTTGCTTGTAATTTGGGATGAGTTTCTATTGGATGATGTGATAATGTGCTGCATTTAAAACTCTAAATTTGAAATATGATTTTATGCATTGAATAAGGGAATACTCCCTAAAGCTTTGCTGTAGTATCTAAAAAATAAAACAATTTGAGTTTTACATTTAGTGTTGAGATCTGGTTTTATTATTTTTTTATATCCTCGTTTTTAAACATTTCTCAGTCTTTACCAACATAAAAAGTTTACTTCAATGGCTGGAATTTTCCTACAAGGTTCCATATCATGCCATGTGGGTTCTTATCTATCAGTTTTTGCATTGATTTAATTCACTAAATTAACAGTTGGGGTAAAGTGTTTCTTATAGCACAAAGGTTCTTCAATCCTGTCCAGCTAAATTCAGATTTTAGTTCTTTTCGAAGTTTCTTTGTCAGTCCATTTTACTTTCTCAAGACTGTTTGCATTTGAAACAGCATATCAGGCTGCTGTTGCCCCACCTCCTTATTTTACTAGGTGTATATTCAAGCCATCTAACTGTGCTCCGTCTTCTCTCCAACAATTTCTATGATGCCTTGAACTGAGGGAAGTCTTTTCAGGCTTGTTGGCTGTTGGTGAAGCACCCACCAAGAGGAGAAAATGCTGAGAGAAGAAAGGAGCCACTTTTGAGATTTTAAGTATTTTTCCTCTGTTTATTTGCTAAGTTTTTCTGCATAGCCACCTATTTTGAGCATTTTCTGGCTTGTTAAACTTGATTTCTGCATTAACTGAATTCAGAGCACAACCTAGAGCTGTTTACTGAATTTCCTGTTTGCACTTATTTTTAAAATCATTTTTTTCTCAAAACTTGCATTTTATCTGTCTTTGGCTTAGCACTCTTGTGTGGGGTCATTTACTGCACTGTTATAACTTGTTGATACTTGTGAACCTCTGCTATCTCTGAAAAAAAAAAAAACAAAAAAAATCCTGCTTTCTTCCCACTTTTCTGAGATTTAAAAAAGTTCAGTTACAGGCTTGCTGTTCTTGAACTGTTTGTAAGTTTCTTGGAGGCCATTTTTTGCTTGGGCTAAAGTGAAGTCTCTCTGTTGATCAGTGGCAGTGAAAAACATTGAGCAGCCTGCCTGCCCCTGTGGGAGTGGTTACTGACTTGAAACTGTAGTTTTATTGGCCATTTGGATCAATTCCAAACTCCTTCATCTTCCTCTCTTAAAACCTGGTTGCCTCATGGTTTTGGCATCTTTTCAGGCTTGTTGGCTGTTGGTGAAGCACCCACCAAGAGGAGAAAAAGCTGAGAGAAGAAAGGAGCCACTTTTGAGATTTTAAGTATTTTTACTCTGTTTATTTGCTAAGTTTTTCTGCATAGCCTCCTATTTTGAGCATTTTCTGGCTTGTTAACCTTGATTTCTGCATTAGTAACTGTATTTAGAGCACAACCTAGAGCTGTTTACTGAATTTCCTGTTTGCACTTATTTTTAAAATGGTTTTTTTCTCAAAACTTGCATTTTATCTGTCTTTGGCCTAGCACTCTTGTGTGGGGTCATTTACTGCACTGTTATAGGTTCATAGGTTCATAGGTTCATACTAGGCTATCTGCCCTAGGGCATTTATAGGCCTAGCCAGAGTGTGTTTGGCTTTCGCCACCCATTTTAAATTAATTTTGCTATGCCTTTTTTTGAGGTTAGTATACTGTGCCTCTGTCTAACAGTGACACAGAAGTGATAGCCGGGGTAAACCTACGATCTCCCATCCACTCATCAAGATTCCTCTTGAAGAGAGTCAATGTGGGACTCTGCCTAACTTGGACTGGGATTTTATTCCAGAGTGAAGGGAGCCTCTGGGTTATGAATCTGTCCATCCAGCATGTCCTATTTATTTCAGTGCTGAGGTTCAAGTCTCTCGAGCGCGTAGCTCAATGGGATTTGGATTTTCTGAGGTGCAGCATGTCCATTAATTCGGGTTGGACATGGCTTTATCGTCAGGCACAGATCGCCTCTGAGCAGGCGGTATGCCACTGAGGAGAGCTGGAGTTTCTTTAACCGGGCAGCATATGGCATCTGTTTGAGCCCTTTGATCCTCTTGGTGAGGTACTTTTGGGGTCTTTCCAGTTGCTGCAGGTGTCTGGTAAGGTACATCCCAAAGGGCATTGTACTCAATTATGGGCCTGATGAGGGATGAGTAAAGAGGTACGATGACCTCCCTGATCTAGATGTGAATCCCTTCATGATTAGGTGGGCTATATAAAATGTTTTCTAACCACTTTGGCCACGTGGTTGTCAAATGAGAGATTGCTATCAACTTGGGTCCTCAGGTCCCTAATGACTTCTTCTGTACTTAATGGATTACCACCTATGTGGTAATTTGTGGGCACTTTGCTTTTGCCAAAGGGGATGACTATACACTTTTGGCGTTTAGCTTGAGGCCATGGCTCTGGCACCAGTTGTCTGTTTCTATGAGGCCCTTTTGGAGGATGCTTGTGTTGGCTGGAGAGTTGATTATGGCGCCCAGTTTGCAGTCATCTGTGAACTTGGTCAGCCACAGTCCTTCCGTGTTGGCCTGTACCACCGAGAAATATATACCAAACAAGAGAGGTCCCAGGACTGAGCCTTGTGGGACGCCACTTGTAACTGGTTTGGAGTCTGACATGGCTCCAGCAATTCTAACCATGTGGGTTCTGTCCTTGAGCCAGTTTGCAACCTATCTAGTGACATAGGGGTTTATATTTAAGCTGGTGAGCTTATCTATAATGCCCGAGTGGGGTATTGTATCGAAGGCTTTTGCGAGGTCCAGGTAGGCTGTGTGGACCACCTTCCCCTTGTCAATGGTCTTGGTGACTGTTTCAAAGAAATCGACCAGGTTTAAGAGGCAGGATCTGCCCTTAACAAAGCCAATTTGGGGAGGATCCAGTGTCTGTAGGTCCCCAATATCTTTATTTATGAGGTCCATGATGATCCTTTCCATAGCTTTGCAGACCAAGCTAGTCAGGCTTATGGGGCGATAGTTTCCAGGATCCGTTGAGGCACCACCTTTGTGGAGAGGGACCACTGTTGCTGTACGCCACTCTTTGGGTACATATCCTGTAGTAAGGCTAAGATTGAACAGTAGTTTTATGTTTGGGTTTAGCTCTTCTTGGAGTTCATGTAGGACGCAGCCCGGGACACCATCTGGTCCCATTGATGCTGTGTTTTTGCTTTGGAGAGGCGGCTCTTACCTGAGCATCTGAGATGTCAGGGGCAGCACTCTGTAGGGATAGATATTTGAACTTATGGTGGGGAGAGGGGAGAAGTTTGCACTGAACCTGTCAGCTAGGATGTTGGCAATGTCTGTGGGCTCGGTGTATTTTTTGTCATTTTGGACTAATTCTGAGCATATCTGGGAATTCCCACCCAGGTTCCTAACATAACTAAAGAAAGCCTTGTGATTATCCTTAGTGTCCTGTGCAATTTTTCTCTCGAAGCTGGCCTTAGGCGATTTTATGAGTGCCCATAGTTTTTTGCTAATACTGATCAGAGATGCCTTCCCTTTTTGGGATTTTGCTCTATCATGTAGTAGCTTCCTCGTTCTGTTGTATAGTTTGTTTATGGCTGGGGTCCATCAGACAGGACGTCTGCCTTTGGAGGATTGGGTCTTGGTTTTATTTGGGAATGCATGATCCATGCATTCCTGAAGGTGTTCATAGAATGCGTTTATAAAGGATTCTGCGGTCTGGGCCGTATTTTCCACAGGCCCGGGGGCTTTGAAGGATTTCACCTCGGTTTTGAGGCATGTGAAATTTGCTTTAGAGAAGTTTTTCACTGTGGTTTTCTGGGCAGGGGGCGGTCGGGATGTGAATATCCAGTGAGATTAGTTTATGGTCTGATCTTACCAGTGAGGGATACACTTCTGGTCTGGAGCATAGTGTCCCCATGTTGGTGATGATCAGGTCCAGTATGTTTTCCCCTCTTGTGGGAGTGTTAACAAGTTGTTCCATAGCATTTGAGTTTATAAATTCTAGGAACCTTTGGGCTAGGGTGTTGGAGCTAGAGTAATGCTCCCAGTCTATGTTTGGGTAGTTGAAGTCGCCCAATATAATGGTGTTTGGAAAGACCTTCATATTTTCCAGTATTCTCAGGAAGGCCAAGTGGGGTTCCTGTGTTTGGGAAGGTGGTCTGTAGCAGGCTATAAACTGGAAGGCAGTTTTCCCCACAGATAGTTGCACATGGATAGTCTCTGATGCTTCGTGCTGTGCCACCAACCTGGAGGTGTAGGTATCTTTGACGAATATTGATACTCCCCCTCCTTTTGTGGTTCAGTCCAAGTTTTGGGGCTGAAAAGCATGGTATGAGGTATAACCTGGTAGTGCTGAGGTGCTCTCGGGAGCCTTGAACCAGGTTTCTGTTGATACTTGTGAACCTCTGCTATCTCTGAAAAAAACAAAAAAACAAAAAAAAATCTTGCTTTTTCCCACTTTTCTGAGATTTAAAAAAGTTCAGTTACAGGCTTGCTGTTCTTGAACTGTTTGTAAGTTTCTTGGAGGCCATTTTTTGCTTGGGCTAAAGGGAAGTTTCTCTGTTGATCAGAGGCAGTGAAAAACATTGAGCAGCCTGCCTGCCCCTGTGGGAGTGGTTACTGACTTGAAACTGTAGTTTTATTGGCCATTTTGGGTCAGTTCCAAACTCCTTCATCTTCCTCTCTTAAAACCCTCTTTTGCGCGGTTTTGCGTGTTTTTGTGCATAGCACAACAGCGGGCAGCGCTGCCTAATTGGGTTTAAACTATTCCTGGCTCCACAAAGTCTGCTCTTCACTTTTTCCCTTAGAACTGCTCTATCTCTCAATTTAAACACCATATTCTCATTCTAAGGCCCTTCACTGGTCCAATTAAGTAATCCTACAAGTTAGCACTATTAAACCATAAGCACTACCTACTCTTATACTCTCTACGATTAGCCTGTCCTCTATTGGTCCGTCTTAAATTCAGTTTCCCTATATTACTCTAGCATGTCCAAAGATCAGTCAATGGTTTCCTCTCCAGTCCAGCTGGTGAATCTCGGAATTTTGAGGCAATGTTACAACTGTCTCATGTACACGGACAACCCTCTCCTCCTCCAAACAGGTTCAAATATATGTGAGAGATGCAACTATTTAGCCAAACTGGAGGCTGAGCTCTCTCATCTCAAAACTGGTGTAACCAGTCAGGAGGAGAAGGTAACCTCACACAACACAATTACAGTATCACATAGTCCCACCACATCAGCGAACCAAACACATAAATACACAAAAACATACTTGGAGGCTCTAAATAAAAATCTACCTAAGCAACAGAGACCTCCAAAGCAGACATCCAAGCAAACACTACCTCAAAGCAAAACACGCACAACACATAGCCCACAAAGTCAGTGTGCCAAGCAGCCACAGCCCTTAAGGCTGAATAACACACCTGATACTCTTGTAATAGGTGACTCTATTGTCAGACACACTGACGTCCTGCTCACCAGGCTGAATAAAGAGAAGGTCACGGTGAGCTGCCTGTCGGGTGCTAGGATCCGCCACATAACGCAAGCACTCAGGTCACTCCAAAGCAAATACAAATATGACTCAGTCATTGTACATGCTGGTGTGAATGACCTGAGACGTACCTCCCTGGACTACATGAAAAGAGACATAGAGGAGCTCTCTGATCATGTAGCCCAGGCTGGTATGACCCTGACCTTGAGCAGCATCTTACCCTCACCTAGAATGATGCCACAGTACAAAGACAAAATGATCAATTTTAACAATTGGCTAAAATTTCGGTGTCATTCAAAGGGGATCCAGTGTCTGCCAGCCTGGGATGACACGCTCGACAAGCCACGTTGCTTCGCTAGGGACGGCTTGCACCTGTCACCACTGGGCTTTCGGATATTGGCAAAGGCTCTTGCCACCCTCATAGTGCCTTTTTTAGGCAAGGCTCAAAAGTCAAACCCACCCCCATAGACAGCACAAGGAGCAAGAAACTAAGGGTAATGCTGCTTAACGCCAGAAGTCTTAACCTCAAGATGCATGCACTCGAAGCTCTCCTCAGTATGGAGAACATCGATATCTGTGCAGTGACAGAAACCTGGTTCAAGGCTCCAGAGAGCACCCCAGCACTACCAGGCTATACCTCATATCATGCTTTTCGGCCCCAAAACCCGGACCGAATCACAAAAGGAGGGGGAGTTTCCATATTTATCAAGGATATCCACACCTCCAGGTTAGTGGCATTGCACGAAGTATCGGAGACCATCCATGTGCAACTAACAGTGGGCAAGACTGCTTTTCAGTTTATAGCATCCTACAGACCACCCTCTCAAAGTCAGGAATCCCACTCGGCTTTCCTGAAAACATTGGAGAACATGAAGATCTCTCCGAACACCATTATATTGGGCAACTTCAACTACCCCAACATTGACTGGGAGCACTACTCAAGCCCCAGCACCTTAGCCCAAAGGTTCCTGGAAATTATAAACTCAAATGCTATGGAACAACTAGTCACCACTCCCACAAGAGGGGACAACATACTAGACCTGATCATTACCAACATGGGGACTCTATGCTCCACACCAGAAGTATATCCCTCATTGGTAAGATCAGACCATAAATTAATTTCACTGGATGTCCACATCCCGACCCCACCCCCAGCCCAGAAAACCACAGTGAAAAACTTCTCAAAAGCGAACTTCTCACTTCTCAAAACTGAAGTGGAATCCTTCAAGGCCCCAGGGCCAGTGGAAACTACGGCCCAAACTGCAGAATCCTATATAAACGCATTCTACGGACATCTCCAGGAATGCATGGATCATGCTATCCCAAACAAAACCAAGACCCAATCATCCAAAGGCAGGCATCCAGTCTGGTGGACCCCTGCCATAAATAAACTGTACAACAGAAGGAGGAAGCTACTACATGATAGAGCAAAATCCCTAATAGGTAAGGCATCTCTGATCAGTACTAGCAAAAAATTACGATCCCTCATAAAATCCTCGAAGGCCAGCTTCGAGAGAAAAATTGCACAGGACACCAAAGACAATCATAAGGCTTTTTTCAGTTATGTTAGGAACCTGGGATGCAACTCCCAGACTTGTTCTGAGTTGATTCTAAATGACAAAAAATACACTGAACCCACAGACATCGCCAATATCCTGGCAGACTGGTTCAGTGCAAACTTCTCCCCCCCCCCCCCCCCAAAAAAGGAAGTATCTATCCTGGCAGGGGGGTGCCTGCCAAACATCTCTGATGCTCAGGTGAAGGCTGCCCTCTCCAAAGCAAAAAACACTGCTTCCATGGGACCAGATGGCATCCCAGGTTGCGTCCTACATGAACTCCAAGAAGAACTAATCCCTCAAATAAAACAGCTATACAATCTCAGCCTCACTACAGGATATGTGCCCACAGAATGGCGTACAGCAACAGTGGTCCCACTCCACAAAGGTGGAGCCTCTACGGACCCTGGAAACTATCGCCCCATAAGCCTGACTAGCTTAGTCTGCAAGGCTATGGAGAGGATCATCATGGAGCTCATAAACAAAGACATTGAGGACCTATAGACACTAGATCCTACCCAGTTCGGCTTTGTCAAGGGCAGATCCTGCCTTCTGAACCTGGTTGACTTCTTCGAAACAGTCACCAAAGCCATAGATGAAGGGAAGGTAGTCCACACAGCCTATCTGGACCTTGCAAAGGCATTTGACACAATACCCCACTCGGGCATCATAGATAAGCTATCCAGCTTAAATATAAACCCCTATGTCACAAGATGGGTCGCAAACTGGCTCAAAGACAGAACCCACAGAGTGAAAGTTGCTGGAGCCATGTCAGACTCGAAACCAGTCACAAGTGGCATCCCACAGGGTTCTGTCCTGGGACCACTCTTGTTCGGTATATACTTTTCCGAGGTACAGGCAAACGTTGGAGGACTATGGCTCACCAAGTTCGCAGACGACTGCAAACTGGGCGCCATAATCAACTCTCCAGCTGACACAAACATCCTTCAAAAAGGTCTCACAGAGACAGATAACTGGTGCCAGCGCCATGG
The DNA here is from genome assembly GCF_019279795.1 of Protopterus annectens. NCBI lineage: Eukaryota > Metazoa > Chordata > Ceratodontiformes > Protopteridae > Protopterus > Protopterus annectens. The sequence continues at coordinate 978,072,124 of NC_056734.1, read as the reverse complement.
TTTAAAGCTAAATGCACAGCATTAACATGTTTGTTACCCTTTGGCAAAAACAATGTGCCCACAAATTACCACATAGGCGGAAACCCATTAAGTACAGAGAAAGTTATTAGGGACCTGGGGACCCAAGTTGATAGCAATCTCTCCTTTGAAAACCACATTGCCAAAGTGGTTAGAAAGACCTTCTACATAGCCCACCTCATCACGAAGGGTTTCACATCTAGATCAAGAGAGGTAATCGTGCCCCTTTATTCATCCCTCATCAGGCCCATCATAGAATACAATGTCCCTTTTGGGATGTACCTTACCCGACACCTGCAGCAATTAGAAAGACCCCAAAAGTATCTCACCAAGAGGATCAAGGGTCTCAAACAGATGCCATATGCTGCTCGGTTAAAAAAACTCCAGCTCTACTCAATTGCATACCGCCTACTTCGAGGTGATCTATGCCTGACATGCAAAGCTATGTCAAATCCAGAATTAATGGACATGGTCCACCTCAGTAAATCTAAATCCCTTAGAGCCACATGCTCGAGGGACTTGAACCTCAGCACAGAAATAAATAGAACTTGCTGGAGGGACAGGTTCATAACCCAGAGGCTCCCTTCGCTCTGGAATAGAATTCCAGTTCATGTGAGGCAAAGCACCTCACTGAATCTCTTCAAGAAGAATCTCAATAAGTGGATGGGGGGTCGTAGGTTTGTCCCAGGGATTACTCCCGTGTCACTATTAGACAGAGGCACAGTAAGCTAAACCTTAAAAAGGGCACAGTATACTCAAATCAAGGGGTGGCGTAAGCCATACAGAATCGGGCTAGGCTTATAATTGCCCCAGGGCAGATAGCCTAGTATGAACCTATGATCCTATGAACCTATATTCTGAATAGCAGCATGTATTAAATTAGGCAACAAAGCTGCAGGACACAGTATTTCACCAAACAGAGTTGGAATTTCTACATATGCTACAGGATAGTCCTTCCTGTCCCCATAAAAACACATTTACAACTTCTACTTGTGATTTGTTTTGTATTTACAGACATAAGAGCTCTTAATAAGTGGACTGTGCTCTCAGACTCGAATAGCCCCTTTCAATTCCTTCCCAAAGTACATACATTTAACTAATTTAATATTCCACATCCATATTTGTTAACATTTTGGTGAAATTACTTTTTTTCTAGGCACAGCATTAACATGTTTGTTACCAGCACATTGATTAAAAATGATGTTTTTGTTAGCTGCAGCATAGCTAACACTTTTTAGAAATGTGCCCCCTTCCCACATCTGAACAGACTAGCTCAATTGCAGACAGTTTTTGTGTATTCAAAGCTGCACACTTTTACCTTAGACTTAGGTTGCTCAGTTTTAAATAGTGCTTCATTAGCTAGTAACCTTTCAATCAGTACAAACCACAATGAAATGCTCATTTATGTGAATACATGGGAGTGTCTTTTTGAATCTATCAACTGCTAGAGTGACTATCAATTTCTTTGAAGTGCTCAATTTTGATTCTAACCATAAGTTAAAATATGTTTTAGATCAGACAGTCTTGTATTTGTGTGCACCAAAAGTTTCTAGAAGTCTTTCCATGTTGACATAGCATAATAGTTTGATCACAAACAAAACAGAGTGTCCCCCCTGTATGTATTTCGCTGAGGATTTTTAACTCCGAATATTTGTGCACTTGCAGTCTATAATGCAGGAACTAGAAAAAAAAATCTGTGAAATTTGGTGTAAATTGACCAAATTATATCCTCAAAATCACCACTGGAGCAAGTGACATTCATTGTAAACAGTTTAATTAGTTTATTTGCAGTTTATTTCCAGTGAAAAACCCAAATAAAGTGCACATTCAGTGAAAAGTAAAAACAAGCACACTTTTTGTGTGGTATTCATAGTCTGGGACATAGTTGCTGCATAGAAGTTATCTGCAAAGAGAGCAACTACATGTATATGCAAATAAGGCTAGCAGAGGATATTAACACTGACTAAGGAAAAGCGAAGGCATTCTGAAACACACACCTACTTATGGCAAAAGCATAAAGTACCTAGAGATAAGCGTTAAGCATATGCAAAGGACTACGTGAAATCCCTAGGCTTCGTATGACTTCATATGTATTCAGAAATTGCAGACGAACTCAGCTATGCGCAATCACACATGAAAGATGTAAGGCAAGTGCTGGACCATGTCTCTTTTGTTATTAATACTTTAAAAAATAAAAAGTTTATTATGTTTTATAAAGGGGTAACCTCATGTGGACACCCTATTCATTGCTTTAAATAATGGAAAGAGGATGACAGGAAAGCCTGAAAAGAGAACAACAAAGAGGGAGACATAGCAGGAAGACATCAACAGTGCTGTGCTGGGGGAGGTGGGAGATGAGGGGTACTCTGTATTTGGTGGAGATATAACCCCCCATTTTTTTTCCAAATGTTTATTTTGTAAGTGGGTAGTGTGAGTGGGAAGTAGGTAAGAGGGCTTTGGAGAGAGGATAAAGAAAGAAGAGGTCAAGCAAGTGGTACCCAGCAAGAATCCCTAGTCCACAAAGTCTCAACACTGCCAGATTATGTTGTAGTGAAAACCTCCAATGTTGAGGGGCCAGGAGCCCCTGGTAGAGTGGTGGTTGGCACCAACTGGGACAGTAAGTCTTCAGCTCACTGAAGATAAACCTTGACAGGCTGAAGCATTTATTGATGACCTGCACAAGCATGTCTTCAACCAAGTCACGAAGCCCTTATTCAGCGAGGCTTGCCAGGCTGCCATGTCCGAGGGTACCAGCAGGACTGGTGCCACTGCCCTGACCCTGTGAGGATGTCCCTGGATAGGCAGAGGGTGAATGTTCCCTAACCTGGGATGTACATGGCTGGGCTGCTTCTGCGGAATTTGGATCTGTAAAATAATGAACAAAAATGTGAGAAAAAGAAAATTAAAAAGGGCCAAGGAATGCAAAATTAAACATGAAAAAGAGAAAATACTCACAAACTCATCCAAAATATAATACATACAAACTCACACAATCTTACACAGGATTTAATTTCTTACTTTAAACCAATTCTATTTTTAGTAAATCTTTATTGAAATAAAACAATGTACAGGAAGTATTTATGCTTACATGGAAGCAATGATATGGGAACTGCTTATGTATACTTGGGAAGAATGGTATGAGAAGTTTTATGCATGCTTAGAAAGAAGAGATGTATAGCTATCAAGTTTTGGTGGGGTTTATATTTTACAGTTTACTATACTAATAACTGAAATAACCCTTTCTAAATACTTATATGTAATAAAATACATAAATGCAGTATGCTGTCTTTAAATGACTGAAATATATTTTACAGTTGTTTTCAGTAATGCACTAAAAGCAGTACATGCTTTCAGGTACCATCATTTATAAATACTTGCTTAAAACACATTAGTGAAATCAGTTAAAGTCAGAATACTGCTTTATTCTCAAGCACTTCTGGCTCCTGTTGTAAGCAAGCTTATCATCCACTAGATATAGAAAACATTAAGACAGTTGTTGTTTATTTGCATTTTACCTTTTTCCCCCTTAGCATTATTGACATAACAACTACTACTATTACAATGCAAGGCATTCAATTCACTGATGTACATACTTAGTACATGTTTGTTTAAATACTTATAAATATCTGAATTCTCATACTATCCAATCTTTCTTTTAATGCAAGTTATAAATAACCTGTTGCACTTTTATATGTGTGCACAATTTGCCTGTTTGGGTGAAGGGTGTTGTCTGGAATGTTTACATACCTTTTTATTCTACTTTAAAAAGTTATGGTTTGCAAGAAACATTCTGTGAACAGTATTCAAGCAGAATCTGTACACACACACACACACACACACACACACACACACACACACACACACACACACACACCACTCACAAAAATGTAGCAACTCAAAAAAGTTTCTAGTTACTTTCAATTCAAGCTTAAATAAAAAACTGTCTGTGTTACTGATGGATGCTGTACATATAATTCAGTACAATAATGTTTGCGTTCATAGTTTTCTGCCTAATAACTGTAAGCGTGTAAGAGACTGTTTAAAAATCTATACAAAAGTAATACAACTGATCATTTCTCACTATGTCTTGGTTATTCACTTAACACTGCCCCCCCCAAACTTCCACTCTGACAAGGGTGTGGTGCCTAGTTAGTATTTTACAAGAAATTATAGTCTCATAAATTTATTATACTAATAAATATTTTCTGGCCTACACAAACAAACTCTTTTCTTTACAAAGTTGGTCTACAAATATTTTAACTACTAAGTAAGGTAATGCAATATTATAAATTATACAATGACCCCCCCCCTCATTAATATTCCAAGACGTGCACGCTGATTGGTCAGCGTGCCAGTTGTAAATCAGACTTATATTAATGGAAAAAGGTCCGGTCGCCCGGACTTTTTCCATTAGTATAAGTCTTTTTTTTTTTTTTTGTGTTACACAGCAACGGAGAACAGAAGAGCTCCGTTGCTGTAATCTCGCTATGTTAAATGGGTTTAACATATTGAGATAGCTTAAAAAAAGCAGCTGAGATCTTTCTTTCTCCATAGCTTTTTTTAAAGCTGTCTCACTATGTTAAACTCGTTTAACATAGTGAGACACCTTTTAAAAAGCAACGGAGATCTTCCTTTCTCCGTTGCTTTCACACACAGCTCTGATGTACTGTGTAAGCATACGCATGCGCAGTACATCAGAACTGCCACAGAATACCGAACAGCTGTGGAAGGGCAGCACGGGGGCATTATACAATGCCATTATTTAAGAAAAGTAAGCATTTTTTTTCTTAAGTAATGTCATTGTATAATAGCAATAACCTACTTCTGGGTGTGGGTAATGCTGGATTTACCCACGGTTCTCTTTGTATGGCCACTCGGGCTTCACCCACGTGACCAAACCATACCAACTGTAGGTAAATCCAGCATTACCCACACCCAGACGTGGGTTATTGCTTAATGAAATTGTGTAAATGCAATTATTTATTTATCTTTGTTCATATATAAATAGATACATCTATATACATGAAAAAATAGTTGTAAGTGTACTCATGCAGATGTACATTTGTAATTTAAGTTATATATATGCATAATTGCATATATTTTTGTCATACATCTATAACATTTGTATGCATACAGACAATTATGTTATCACATAACCAAATAAAAAGTGAAGGCAAAAAACAATAAGAACTTTACCAGAAAAAAAAAAAAAAAACACCCAATGAAATTTGGCCAACACCAGAGCTTGACAGTGAAAAAATTGCTGTAATTTTTAACTGCAACTTGTAGCAGTAAAAAAAGACTACAACCATTGCAAGAAGAATATGTTTAGCACTTTTGTCTTGGTAATATACTTTTACGAGTTTCTCAAAACATACAATGCAGTGAGACAGATCCATTTAAATAACCTTTCATTCAAATTATATGACATTTACCTCCCAAGAATTAAAGGTACCACCACTAAAAATATCTTAAACAATATTACTTTATGGTAAAGTGACTTGTGCTTATTTAACTCTCTTACCAAAAATGCATAATATAAACTACCTATCAACATTTACAAACTGCTAAATTAATAACTGTTAAAAATATATATAATATGAAAAAAACATATTGTATAAAACATATACATAAACTTTCTAAAATATCATTATCAAATTTTCAAAAGACATTTGATATTAATATTTTCACTCAAACCTGGCAATTTGTCTGCTTCCAAAAATATTTCCCAGTTGAGCTCTTTCACTTCCAAATAACTCTTAACATTACCTGCAAATGGGACCAGTTTAACATACAAAAACTTCCTTAAATCTGTACACATAAGGGAATGTTTAGCAAGACTTCTTTCATCTTTATTTTGTATTGCCAACACATGTTCTGAGATTTTTTACTTAATTTCCTGATGTTTTTTTCCTACATAAAAACTCTGGCAGGTATTATAGGTAGCTAGGTAAACTATGTTTTGAGATTGTTTTACTGGTTAATTGGGTAATTTGTTTAAAAGCCTTTTCTGATTGCTTGTAGTCATCTAAAGCTGTTTAAATAGTAGTTTTTACTGTTTGTAGTCGTTTAAAGCTGTTTTAAGTGTATTTTTTTTTTACTGTTTTTGCCTTATCTTTTAAAAAAATAAATTTCCTTGTTTCCCACCTTTCTAAGCTAGTATAGTCCAGTTTTCAGGCTAGTGCTATATTCAGGGCTGTGTTACAAGTTTCTGAGTTGCCCATACCTTACTTGGATAGAAGGAGGTTTTTCTGTTCACCTATGAGAGAGGGAGCTTTGAGCAGCCATCTGTCCCTGGAGGAGTGGTTCCAGCCCAGAAGTTAGTAGTTTATAGGCCATTTTGGGCTAATCTCTATCCCTTTCATTTCCCTGCTGTAAAAAACATATTTGCATGGTTTTGGATGTCCAGGCGCTGGTTAGCTAGGGCTAAATTATTTCTGGCTCCACCAAGTCTTCAGATTTTCCCTTGAAAGTGGTCTAACTCTCAACCTAAGCACTTAAAAAGCACCCTACAGTCCAGCACTTGCTCAGACCTAATAGCAAGCACTAATATACCCCAACACTTGATTGCCCAGCAGGGCAAGGCTCATTATTCACCCCTCACCAACCAAGTGACTAAGCAGCTCACCCTACTATTCAGGCATGACCAAAGGGCAATTTCAGGTATACTCTCCAGTCCAGCTGGTGAACCTGGGTATCCTGAGGCAATGTTATAACTGCCTCATGTACACAGACAACCCTCTCCTCCTACCACAAAACATTAACATATGTGAGAGATGCAATTATTATTTGAGGGTAAGCTCTCTCCACCCAAAACTGGAACAGGCAGTCATGAGGAGAAGGTTAACACTTGCACCACACCTCCAGCCTCACACAGACATACCAAACCAGCACTGGCAAAAAATACACATAAATACACAAAATCATACTCAGAGGCTCTAAATAAAAACCTGCAAAAGCATCAGAGACCTCCAAAGCAGACACCCAAAAACCCTGCACCTCCCGTCACAAACCAGACAACACATAAAACACAAAATCAGTGTGCCGCACAATCACAGCCCTTAAGGTGAAATAGCATACCTAACACACTAGTAATAGGTGACTCTATAGTCAGGCACACTAACGTCCCACTCACTAGGCTGGACAAGGAGAAGGTTACTGTTAGCTGCCTGTCGGGAGCCGGAATCTGCCACATAACTCAAGCACTCAGGCACTCAGGTCACTCCAGAACAAGTACAAATATGACTCTGTCATTGTTCATGTTGGTGTGAATGACCTGAGACATACCTCCCTGGACTACATGAAAAGAGACATGGAAGAGCTCTCTGATCATGTAGGCCAGGTGGGTATGACCCTGAGTAGCATCCTGCCCTCACCAAGAATGATACTGCAGTATAAAAAATGATTAATTTCAACAATTGGCTAAGCTTCTGGTGTCATTCAAAGGGGATCCAGTGTCTGTCAACCTGGGATGACATGCTCGACAAGCCTCATTGCTTCACAAGAGATGGCTTGCACCTGTCACCCCTAGGCTTGCGAATACTGGCCAAGGCTCTTGCTGCCCCCATAGTGCCTTTTTTGGCAAGGCTCAAAAGTCAAACCCACCTCCATAAACAGCACAAATGAAAAAATGAGGGTTATGCTACTCAACGCAAGGAGTTTAAATCTCAAAATGCACGTGTTCAAAGCACTCCTCAGTATGGAGAACGTCGACATCTGTGCAGTAACTGAAACCTAGTTCAAGGCTCCACAGAGCACCACAGCACTACCGGGCTATACAACTCATACCACACATTTTGGCCACAGAACATGGACCGAAACACAAAAGGAGGGGTGTATCCATATTCATCAAGAATACCTACACCTCCAGGTTAGTGGCGCAGCATGATACCTCTGAGATCATCCATGTGCAACTAACATCGGGCAAATCTGCAGTGCAAATTGTGGCTTGCTACACATCACCCTCCATGACCCAGGACCACCACTCTGCCTTTCTAGAGACACTGGAAAACATGAAGGTCCTACCGAACACTGTGATATTGGGCGATTTCAATTACCCTACCGTTAACTGGGAAAACTACTCAAGTACAAACTCCCAGGTCCAGCGCTTCCTGGAACTTATCAACTCAAATGCCCTGGATCAGCTGGTAAACTCCCCTACCAGAGGTGAAAACATATTGGACCTGGTCATCACCAACGTGGGCAACAGGTGTTCCACACCAGAGGTCAACCCATCACTGGTTAGATCAGACCATAAACTAATCACTCTGGATGTCCACACCACACCACCATCCCCAACCAAGGAAACCACAGTGAAAAACTTTTCTATAGCAAACTTCACCTTACTTAAGACAGAGGTGGTACTTTTCACAGCCTCCAAGCTAAAGGATAACAGTGTCCAAGATGCAGGAACCTTTACAAATGCACTCTATGAGCACTTACAAGGATGCATGGATCGTGCCATCCATAGCAAAATCAAGACTCACTCCCCTAAGAGAAGGAAACCACTCTGGTGGACCCCTGCCATAAACAAGCTATAGTTCAGGAAAAAAAAAAGCACATCCCAAGAAGGAAAGATATCCCTGATCAGTATCAGTAAGAAACTAAGGTCCCTTATAAAATCATCCAAGGCTAACTTCAAAAGAAAAACAGCCAAGGATTCGAAAGATAACCAGAAAGCCTTTTTTAGCTATGTCAAGAATCTAAGTGGCAACTCGCAGATATGCTCTGAGCTAGTGCAAAATAGCACAAAATATACTGAGGGGTGGGAGGATGACATAATGGTTAAGGTGTTTACCTTAAAGACACAAGGTGCAGGGTTTGATTCTCACATGGGGTAACTGGCTAGGCTTCAAATGGCCCAAAAGGGCAGTTAGCCTAGTACTAACCTATGAACCTATGAACTTATGAACCTGAACCTACTGATATTGCCAACATCCTGGCAGATAGATTCAGTGCAAACTTCACCCCCTCTCACCCCCAAAAGGGCCCACAACAATATTGGAAAAGTGTAGTATCCCGGAAATCACAGACGCACAGGTGAAAACAGCCCTTTCAAAAGCCAAAAGCACAGAGTCAATGGGGCCAGATGGTGTCCCAGGCTGCGTTTTGCACAAACTACAGAACAAACTAACCCCCCACCTAAACACACTGTTCAACCTCAGCCTCTCCACAGGCTACGTGCCCATAGAATGGCACACAGCAGTGGTTATTCCGCTCCACAAAGGAGGGGCCACAACTGAACCTGGTAACTATAAGCCTGACTAGCCTGGTCTGCAAGGCTATGGTGTGCATCATCATGGAACTCATTAACAAAAACATTGGGAACCTCCAAACACTTGAACCGACCCAGTTCGGCTTTGTTAAGGGAAGATCACACCTACTAAACCTGGTTGACTTCTTCGAGACAGTCACCAAGGCCATAGATGAGGGGAAGGCGGTTCACACAGCCTACCTTGACCTCACAGAGGCTTTTGACATCATTCCCCACTCGGTAATTATAGAAAAACTCACGAGCCTGAACATAAACCCCTGAGATGGGTTGCCAACTGGCTTACAGACAAAACTCACACGGTAAGAATAGCAGGCTCCAGGTCCAACTCTAAACCAGTCACAAGTGATGTCCCACAAGGCTTGGTCTTGGGACCCCCTACTGTTTGGCATATACTTCTCAAAAGTACAGGCAAACACAGGAGGACTATGGCTAACCAAGTTCACCAATGACTGCAAACTGGGAGCCATAATTGACTCTCCGGCTGACATGGACATTCTCCAAAAGGGCCTTACTGAGAAGGACACCTGGTGTCAAAGTCATGGTCTCAAGCTAAATGCCAAAAAATGCATAGTCATCCTGTTTGGGAAAAACAAAACACCCATGAATTACCACATGGGTGGCCGCCCCCTTAATACAGAAGAGGTAATAAGAGATCTGGGGACCCAGGTAGATAGTAATCTCTCCTTTGACAATCATATTGCCAAAGTAGTTAGGAAATCCTTCTATGTAGCCCATCTAATTACTAAAAGGTTCGCATCTAGAAATAAAGAGGTTATAGTGTCCCTCTACTCGTCACTCATCAGACCCATCATAGAGTACAATGCCCCATTTGGGATGTACCTCACAAGACACTTCCAACAGCTGTAAAGACCACAAAAGTACCTCACCAAGAGGATTAGTGGCCTCAAACATATGTCCTATGCAGCCCGACTGGAAAAACACTCGGTGGCATATTGCTTACTCAGAGGTGATCTCTGCCTGACTTACAAAGCCATGTCCAACTCAGAATTGACGGACATGCTCCACCTAAAGAAATCCAAGTCACTGCCAGCCACTTGCTCTAGTGAGCTAAGCCTCGCCACAACAATAAATAGAACATGCTGGAGGGATAGATTCCTGTTACAGAGACTCCCCATGCTTTGGAACAAAATTCCTAACTACATTAGGCAGAGCCCCTCACTAACACTCTTCAACAGAAACCTTGACGAGTGGATGGGTAACAGAAAATACACCCCTGGGATCACTTCATTGGCTCTTCTTGACACAGGCTCAGTTAATTAATCAATGGGGCGGCGAAAGCTGACACATGCTGGCTAGGCTTATAAATGCCTTCAGGCAGATAGCTTAGTACCTACCTATGAACCTATGTAAGTTGCGTCACCTATAAATTTATTCTTGGACCATATCTGTAATCTATTGTGCTAGAGTACTACATTCAAACCCTAGTTCACAAATCTGCACTGTTTACACCCGTTACACGTAAACATACCTTTCCCAGAATAATCATCATTAGAATGTTTGTACTCAAATATCTTCAAATCAAAGTCCTTTTTGTAGCAGAACATTGAATGTTTGTTTGTTTGTGTCTTTCGGCTTTTCCCGGTTAGGGGTCGCCACAGCGGAACTACGGTCTGCTAATGATTGGCAGTAGATTTTTATGCATTGGCTTGCCGGACCTTGCACAACCTTCAACGAAGGAATGCCCATTCACGCATGTCGCTACACAGAAGATGCTCTAACTGAGAATCAAACGGGCAATGTCTAACTGTGAGGCGACAACGCTACCGCAGCACCACCACTACAGTATGTTGTAGCAGAACATTGAATAATTACCCAAAACTTCATTCAGTTCTTTATTCCCTGCTACTATCTTTCATTTTTCATCCACAATTTTACTAATGCCCATGGCATTGGTGAAAATGGGTTGTGAAAACCCTATAAAACTTTTGATTTCTCTTTCATTTGTCGAATGTCCATCAAGATTATTATAATTACTAATACTTGAATTTGAAATTCCACGCACCAAAATAGGGGGAAACCTCAAACTTCTTAAACCTTTTACTTCCCCAATAACCTGATCTAAGTATGTTGCTGAATAAGCTCTATCTAAAAATAATTTTCTCAGATGTTGAACCTCATTTTATGAAGAATCATTTGAACGATTAAATGACTAATCTGAATGAACTGACCCCTAACCAAATTCTTCTTCATAAAACTGGGATGGTGACTGTTTGCCATGAAATAGTTATTGACAAAAGTATTTTTTTCTGTAAATATTACTTTCAAACACTCTCAAAGTTACATCCATTGCCAATTCAGTATCCAAAAAAGTAATCTTCACACCCTTTCCTCCTAGTGTGAATTTAAGGAAACTAGTACTAGAATTCAAGTCTTTGATAAATGTGTCAACTTCTTCGTGGTTGCCCAGTCAAGCAAAAAACAGATCATCTATGTCTCTTTTATAAAAGCCCACATTTTGAAATTTTCCATGGGTACAAAGGTGTTCTTGTTCCCATCCACCCCCCCCCCCTTTTGTATATAGAATGCTTTGTTAAATACAAAAAATGTTGTCTAAAACACATTCAATTAAAGTGCATAAAGTATTTACAAAAGTATTATCTAACTTCGCTGTTCTAAGGATGTAATTTTTAGTGGTGGTGCCTGTAATTTTTTGGGGGGAGGAAAATGTCATATAATTTGAATGAAAGATTATTTAAATGGATCTGTCTCACTGCATTGTATGTTTTGAGGAAGTCTTAAAAGTATATTAAAAAGATAAAAGCAGTAAACATATTACTCTTGTGGTGGTTGTGATCTTTTTTTTTTTTACTGCTACAAGTTGCTGCTAACAGTTACAACAGTTTTCATTACTGTCAAGCTCTGGTTTTGGCCGAATTTCACTGGGCATTTTTTAAAATGTTATCACATAAACATTGCATATATTTGTATAAAGATCCCGTTCTGTGTACAGATATGTTTATGCATTCTTTTGCATTATTATAGTAACATTATACATATTTTCATTGATATAGATTTCTTCTAGCAAATACCTTCAATTATGCAAAATTTTTGTAGCTAGTTTTTATCTTTAATATACCAAAAAATGAAAAATGTTATACTTGATGTGACAATGTGAGGTATTGTCAGCTATGCCAGGAGAAGTAGGGCAGTGGATAGGTAACCTATGCCAGCACAGCTAGCCGGAAGTTTGTAAACAACTGTTATGTCATTTGTGTATAAAACTGATTTGTACAGATGCTTGTGTTGAAAATGGATTTGTAAAGTTGCTTGTGTTAAAAATGTATCAACAGTGTGCCCTGCTGGGCAACAAAGAAATGTACATGCATTATTGTAACTGTTTAAATGCATATATTGTAACAGAGGATACCGGAAGAGAAGAGGTCAATCTCAACTCCACCTGGCTTTGAAAAATAGTAAGAAAATTAAATCCTGGGCCTAGGGCATAAAGATATTATCTCACAGTTTTGAATGCAGCCAGAGATAAAAAGCCTGTACTAGGAAGCTTCCTGCATTGTCACTGAGGTGAACTAATTGCTACTCTGAAAGGGTTGAGGCTTGAAATTATATTATGACTTCCAGGAGCTGCAGCAGATCTTAGTAAGGCTCTCTGTGTGTGCATTATTGACATCTCTGTGATAAATCCTGACAGCTTCTAGTAATGGGGACTTGCATGGAAACCAGAAGTCAGAATGACCAGATGTATGTGATGTCATTCTGTGCAGAAATAATGTTCTAATATTAGAGGAGACTGACATCTCAGGAGCTGTCTGTTTCTTGTAACATGACAAAGAAGGATCTTTCACCTACTTCATCTTGCCTTGCTCTAGTAAGTGAGCCAGGGAATAGTAACTCTAAATTTGTCAGGAAATATATTGAGAGATTAGTTAAGTACTGGTTTTCTGTATCTATATCAATCTATTCATCTGTGTTATTTTAATATTTTGTGAGGCTGAAACTCGGGTGTTTAGTATAAATATTATCATGTTCTTTCATTATATATTATTAAATATATTTAATCTTTTCAATGTGTCTCTTTTCTTTAGAGAATAATTTAACCTTTGAGGGTATTTATATCTACTGGTGACACTGTGGCCACTCCTGAAGCCTGGCTGTTTTGTCAGCATTACATTTGTATTAATATTAATTTAACTCGGCATAATTGGGTACCCTTGCAAGAGCCTTAGGTAGCTGGCTTTGTAGTCTCTGGTGGCAGGGATAATACCTTATAGTCTGGGAAAAAGGAGGCACAGCAGGTAAACCCTGCCAGCCTTTCCCAGGTGTGTGTGTGCGTGTGTGTGTGTGTGTGTGTGTGTGTGTGTGTGTGTGTGTGTGTGTGTGTGTGTGTGTGTGTGTCCATGTGCAAATCAAATCTCAAAGGGTGTGTGTGTCAGCTACTTGGAGCACGGACACAAAGCACTGGTTTCACAGAGAGAGTGGAGGAGGACTTGGCTTGGACATGTGGCTGAGGGCTTAACTCTGCAGTTGTCCCAGTGGTGAGTGGAACTAAGGACCAGGGGAGAAGCAGAGAGAGAGAAACATAGACCCCAGGCTGAGTGTGTACCTGGGTCTATATTAGATAATCGAATGTTTGAAAGTTCGACTCTCATATGGTAGACACCATATGATTGAACTTTCAAAAGTTTGAATATCTAATAAAAAAAATAAACTACACAAAACATCTACCTGAATGTTTTAAGCAGGGGGGGGCAAGCCCCCATGCACCCCCCACACCCTCGCTCTTTAAATATACCAATTTCGAGATCACACTACAGTGCAGAAAAGGGAAATCTTCCCATTCCACACTGTATGGAGATCTCCGTTACAATGTTCGAACATTCAAAAATCCAATGATATGGTGTCGACCATATGAGACTCGAAATTTTGAAGGTTTGAACATTCAGTATAGACCCATCTACCCTGTGTGCTCTTAAGGGAAATTGTGCTTGATGCAGAGAGGTCTGCATCTGGAAATACTAAGTGTATCCATTTTCTTCCAAGTGAATGTCCCTCTGCTGTATTAGTGATGAGGATTCAGGCTCCTTGATTACCGGCCCAGAGTGAGGACATCACACTTACTATGGAACCCTAGCTTTCTAGCAGACACCTGATTAATTGACTAGGCCAACTCACGAAGCCTACACTGCTGTGGGTTATCGTATCTGTGACTAAAGTGTTGGCCAGAGTGGGTCATCCATATCAGAAATGATGGGTACACACCCAACTCCTAACAGATATTAATCTTTTCCAACTCACTACCCCTTAAGCACACCTGGATCTTATCTAGGTATGAATCACTCTGCAGGTAGACCATAATCTTGGTCTCCTTATCTAACCAGTTCAGAATATGGCCTTGCGCCTTCCCAGATGCTTCCATCATTAGAAGTGCCATTATCAGAATGAAGAAAACATCTACAGTGCAGTGGTTCACAGGTATAGAACACACTAACACACTGGTATGACATCACCTTAACCAAACCCAGTTTACCAGCAAGGGCATTAGATGTGGTACTGTTATTATTGGAAAGTTTGGTTTTACCAAAAATGCTTTGTCGCCTACATTTTTTAAATGAATTCATTCACATACTTTTGCACTTGTGTACTTGAATAAACTGGGTTACATGCACGACGTTGAGTGATTTTTTCTACACTAGCCTTTCAGGTACCTTGGTTTGCTTATTTGAAAGTTTGGTACAGTTGCAAGACACCTTATTCCTCCTTGTGCTGTTTGTATTGTTTTTGTGGTCTGTGTATGGAGGATTTGTGTGCTAGTGCTGGTTTCTCAATCGGAGTTACCAATGAAGCAAGTCCCAATGAGCTGCAGGAGATGAGAGGTTGGCTCACTCGTATGGAAGGACAACCCTCACAGCTCACGACATTTTTTACCCAGTTTAAAACTGGAGGATTGGTTACATCATCTTTTTCATCTAATGGAGACAATAACACCTTGAACTCGATCCCTGGCAACCAGGAGGCATGGCCTAGGGATGAGGAGCATGGAACGAGGCCGTTGGACTTTATGTTGGGCTTGCAAGCTGGTAGAGGAATGAGGCGGTTGAGCATGGAAGGTATGAACTCTCAACCAAGTACTTCAGACTGGGTAGATATGACTTTAGAATTGGGTGGCAGTCACAGGAATACGACCACTAGTAACCAAAAGGTTCACAACAATCAACAAGGTGACTCTAATAACTCATTGTCGAGCCACAATGGTGGCAACCACAGGGAAGACTTAGACAATATGAACTGGGGGGAAATTATACTGTATGCAATTAGTTAAAAAGAAACTGTTCTTTTTCTAACTATCGGAATGACACTCAAGTTAGGACTAATGATAAACGAGCAAATTCTTACAGTAAAAATGTAGATTGTCTTTATGATTTAACTTTGAAATATAAAACGTTGTATATTCATAATAGTTATTTGAGGGAATGTATTGGGAGGGGTATCATCCTTAAGGGACTACATATTTGTAAATACCCTAACAATGTTAAAGGCAGTGAATGTCACAAGGAGCTTACAGGAATTTTTAATGTGTGTGGATTGATGTACTGAGAGCAATTATTAAAAATAATGAAAAGGAGATGGATTCATTGTACACCGAGATTGATAAAACTAATAAGACTATTAAGTCAGATTTGTTGTTCACTGTGGAGGGTGAAAAGGAGAAATACTACAATGTGAAAAGACACATAGACAAAAAATGTAAATATGCGAAAAACAAAAAGACAGCTTGGAAACACCAAAGCAAATTCTCTCTCAGTTTAATGAAGCGCTTTTCATCTTGCACATGTGGCAAGACTTCATCAGAAACTGAACAAACTTCAACACAAGCAATATATACACACCCTTTTTGTCACATGACACTTCATAGGTTCATAGGTTCATACTAGGCTATCTGCCCTAGGGTATTTATAAGCCTAGCCAGAGTGTGTTTGGCTTTCGCCACTCATTTTAAATTAATTTTGCTATGCCCTTTTTCAAGGTTAGTATACTGTGCCTCTGTCTAACAGTGACACAGAAGTGATACCCGGGGTAAACCTACAATCTCCCATCCACTCATCAAGATTCCTCTTGAAGAGAGTCAATGAGGGACTCTGACTTCTAATTAAAATCTTGTGTCTTAAAGGCACATCCACATTATTGCTACTTAAAACATTTTTTTAAAAACAAATATGACTGACAATATTTTAGAACATCTCAACCCTTCCCTTGCTTCAGAATTTTTACCTGTAATGGTGATAGAAATATATATACAATCATACATAAATTAACAATACTATATCTCATATTATTGTGTTGACTCTCAAAATATGGTATTACTTAGTTAACTAAGAAGTCAGAAACTTACATATCCGAGTCAAATGAAGTCAGATATCACAAATATGAACGCATTTTATAAAAATGCATACACACATTAACGTTTAAGATTTTTCAACTTCAATATACTGTTTAAAGATATTGTCTCATTCAATCCCGGGTAAAACATTGCCACATTGCGTATTTGCCATGTAAAACGATGCGCAGCATTGACACTGAGCTACATAAACCACAAACTTGGACTGACAAGTGTACTTCAATTTGATTTTAAAACTAATATTTTTAACTTCAACGTCTTGTCCTGTACTCATGTATTTACAGTAGTTACACTTTTGGCATTTGTACATGCCACACTTCCACTGTGGAGTGTTTTTTTATGTTGTAATAATTCCTTTAAATTAGTCCCCCTCTTGTAAATAATCCAGGGTTTGCTTTTGACCTTGTAAGAAAGGTGAGGATCTCTCCTAATTATTTCCCAATTTTTGTTCAAAATTGACATTATTTCCCTTGCATTACTACTATAGGATGTTATTAAACTTAAATTCCATACTTCTTTTTGTTGTAATTCTCTGTCACTTATTATAACACTTTGTAAACCAATGGACAAAATGGGTTTATACAACCCCTGTTCTCTCTTATACTTTACTTCTTCCAGTAGACACTCAAAAATGTCCACTGGGTAACCTCTCCTAACAAACACTGACCTCAAATTATTACATTCATCCATGAAATCCTGGTCCAATGTGACCATACGGGCAGCTCTCACGAGTTGGCCCTTCACCACTGATTTCTTTTGGTGCCATGGATGGCAACTGCTAAAATGTAATAAAGAGTTTGAATATGTGGCCATTCTACAAATTTTCGCTACATATGCATTCCTTTCCATATCTTCAATGCCTTCCACATGGGGGATAGAAGAGTATAAATCTACCACATCCACTGTTAAAAAATTGAAGTCAGCATTGAATTCTAAATTCTTGATTTGTGACAAGAACGACCAATAATCTTTACATATATATTTCTCTTGAGTTACATACTTCTTCAACTTTTGGTCTACCCATTTTGCGTTCCTTTCCATATCTTTACTAAGATCCACATCCAAGTATGAAATCCTGGTCATTTCAAATACATAAGTAAAGGAAAGGAAATCTGTAGTGTTGTTAAAATAATCTAGTTTACTAGCTGCTTCCTTATTTCCTTCAAAAATGATAAAAATATCATCCAAAAACCATGTGTAGAACTGGATGTACTGTTTCACTTCTTGTTTACCAAAGATAAATTCTTGTTCCCATGAGGCCATTACCAAATTGGCATAACTTGCCCCACAGGGTGACCCCATAGCTACACCGGTCTTTTGAACATATAACTTATCATTACATAAAATGAAATTATTATACAAAATTATGTCAAGCATTTCCTCTATTAAAGCCACCTCATCAGAGGCTACTGCTTTAGCTCTCAGGTAACTACTGACTCATTCAGTATTTAAGTTTAATAACGGAATTTAAGTTTAATAACATCCTATAGTAGTAATGCAAGGGAAATAATGTCAATTTTGAACAAAAATTGGGAAATAATTAGGAGAGATCCTCACCTTTCTTACAAGGTCAAAAGCAAACCCCGGATTATTTACAAAAGGGGAACTAATTTAAAAGAATTATTACAACATAAAAAAAACACTCCACAGTGGAAGTGTGGCATGTACAAATGCCAAATGTGTAACTACTGTAAATACATGAGTACAGGACAAGACTTTGAAGTTAAAAATATTAGTTTTAAAATCAAATTGAAGTACACTTGTCAGTCCAAGTTTGTGGTTTATGTAGCTCAGTGTCAATGCTGTGTAGCGTTTTACATAGGTAAAACGGATAGAAGGTTAAAAGAATGAGTATACGAACATCTATATAAAATAAAGACCCTTAACAGAGACAATGCACTGGCTAGACACATTATTTCCTATCCACAACATTCATTTTTGTTCAAAGCAATTGATTCAGTTGTTGATGATAGTCGGGGGGGGCCCGCTTACACTTTTACTTGAGCAACTTGAGTTAAGTTGGCAAATACGCACTGGGGCAATGTTTTACCCGGGTTTGAATGAGACAATATCTTTAAACAGTATATTGAATTTGAAAAATCTTAAACGTTAATGTGTGTATGCATTTTTATAAAATGTGTTCATATTTGTGATATCTGACATTTGACTCGGATATGTAAGTTTCTGACTTCTTAGTTAACTAAGCAATACCATATTTTGAGAATCAACACAATAATTTGAGATATAGTATTGTTAGTATATGTATGTTTGTATATATATTTCTATCACCATTACAGGTAAAAATTCTGAAGCAAGGGAAGGGTTGAGATGTTCTAATATATTGTCAGTCATATTTGTTTTTAAAAAATGTTTTAAGTAGCAATAATGTGGATGTGCCTTTAAGACACAAGATTTTAATTAGAAGTGTCATGACAAAAAGGGTGTATATATATATATATATATATATATATATATATATATATATATATATATATATATATATATATATATATATATATATATATATATATATATATATATATATATATATATATATATATATATATATATATATATATATATATATATTGCTAGTGTTGAAGTTTGTTCAGTTTCTGATGAAGTCTTGCCACATGTGCAAGACGAAAAGCGCTTCATTAAACTGAGAGAGAATTAAACTGAGAGAGAATTTGCTTTGGTGTTTCCAAGCTGTCTTTTTGTTTTTCGCTAGTTTGTCTTACTTTGGTTCCTGTCTGTTGAAAAAAATGTAAATATATTTTCAACAGGAAATGTAAAAAGTTGGATAGGGATGTTTTAGAATACAGAGAGCAACGTAGTTACCCCAGACCCAGGATACCAGTTAAGAAGTACCATTCTAACTATGTGGAATGGGGGAATGGTGATGGTGGTAATAGAGAAGGGAACCAACAGGAGACAACCTACTTCCACCAGGGGAAAGGGGAGGGAGGCTACACTCTAGACAACCCTTTAGACTTCCCAGCAGTGAGACGATTGGAGAGGATCAAACAGAAGGCCCCAGTGAATTACTACTCCAACAGGTGGGGGTACCAGAACAAGAGGCGGCACTAAATTCGGAGAACCACGAAACGACAAGGGATGATGCTATTACTGTGAGGGGTGCTAGACATTTTTATCAAAATTTTTGCATCTACAACTATAGTAGTTTGGACATTGATAAAACTTACTTTAGTCTATTCAGTAAGGGGCTAAAGTTTATACCTAGTTCCAGCAGTCACATCACTAACTCATAGATTTAAAACTGCTTTTAAGGAAGAAGGGGTATAACACTGATAATGTCTCTGTTAAAAGGAAGAGTACATTCAACCCTCCCCTCCACCCACAGTTAAGAAATTTCGAAACATAGGTAGAAATGGAGCTTAGGCAAAACAACAACAGAGTTAAAAAATATTACAACCCAAGTAAGGATGAACACCTACTTTTGGACACCTTAAAAAATAATGAAAATGTTCGGGTTATGAAACCCGATAAGGGGGGAGGGGTGGCCATAATGGACAGTATTATATACTCAGGTCAAATGTTAGAAATTTTGAACAATGATGATAGATACAGTAGAATATCAAGAACCAAAATTAATGTGGGGTACAAGAAGATTGATTTTATTTTAAGTGAAATGTTGGACGAAGGGTTGATTAGTCAGGAGATACATGCTTATTTGACCTTGGACAAACCCAAAATACCATCCATTTTTGGGATTCCCAAGGTCCATAAGGACATTGAAAACCAACCTTTCAGACCAATTGTAGCGGCTACGGGGTCCAAAACATACCCCCTTGCTAAATCTTTGGACCTGAAGTTAAAAAGTGTATGGACTGAAAAGGTGGGGATCATTAAGGATTCTTGGGATTTCCTAAGGAGTGTCACAGATAATCTGTACCAAGATTATTTAATTTAATTAATTAATTTTTTTTAATTACCTTGGACATACAGGACTTATTCAACATTATACCCCACAAACTAGGGTTAGATTGGTTTGAAGAGGCCCTGTGTAGTAGGGGCGGTTTTGCTGAGGATGCACTAATGGTAATTTTGGACCTTATGGAGATGGTGCTTAAATACAATTTTCTTTTTTTGAAGGTAAATTCTTCAACCAGTCTAGTGGGGTATCCATGGGGGCATGTTGTGCCCCCATGTATGCAAATTTGGTTCTATGTATTTGGGAGGAAAAGTTTGTGTTTCACACAGACTATATGCAATACTGGAACTATTACAGATGTTACTCGGATGACATCTGTATTTTCTGGACAGGGACCGAGGAATAGCTCTATGAATTTATTGATTACCTAAATGCTACTACTAAATTATTAAGGTTCACCAATAACATTTCTAGTGAGAAATTAGAGTATCTGGATGTGTTGTTGGAAAAAAGTCCAGAGGTAAGAAGATTTAAGTCTAATGTGTTCAGGAAAAGTACATTCTCTAACTCCTACTTATTTTTTACTAGTGCCCACCCTTTCAAACATTAAAAGGGGATCTTGAAGGATCAACTAATTAGGAGTTGTAGAATGACCACCCTAGACAGTGATTATTTGACAGAGAGTTTAAGGGTCAAAGACATGTTTCTAGAGAGAAAATACCCAATTCATAGATTCATAGATTAGTACTAGGGTAACTGCCCTTGTGTTCCATTTTAAGCCTAGCCAATTATCCCTTGTGAGACTCAAACCCTGTACCTTGTGTTTGTAAGGCAAACACCTTAATCATTAGGCCACCCTCCCAACCCAATTGAGCTGATAGAAGAAATTATGGATGAGGTCCAGCAGGAAAGGAGGGGTAGGTTTGCACCCATATTGGGTGCCCCTGAACACATTAGCAACGATAAGAGCCCACACACTAACACAGAGATTAATTGGAGTAGTAATCTGGTTTTGAATTAAGAACATTATCACTAGTAATTGGAACAGGTTTGAGAACTATTCGGATTTAGATAAACTATTCAAGGACCCCCCCCCCCTTAGATTTACCTACAGGAAGGGTAGAAACATGAAGGAGATGTTGGAGGGCCATAAAAAGAAATCTAAGAGACAAAGACAGGCAACTTTTAAGTGTGGCTCTTGCTCCCAATGTTCACACATCATACAGGGGTAATCAGTTTTTTTAAAAGTGAGAAACCTGAAACTTAGGACCACTGCCCATTCAAACTGTGACACTATGGGGGTGAACATTTTAATGATATAAGGAAACATGATGAAAACAATGCCCTGTATAAGCACAGTTTAACTTGTAGCATGGCATACTTTGGTTTCTATGTGGTAGAAAAAACAGATGCTGATCCTAGCGAAGGTCCTTGGGAAACAAGAATAGAATTCCGAGAGTTGTTCTGGCAGTTAAAATTGGAAACAAATAAGCTTCCAGGTCTTAATGAGCACATTTCCTTGGCTCCAGTGCTAAAGCTTTGATCTGCCAAACTTTGATTTTACAATGGTAGGGGGTTATGGTTGTTTTTTAAATATTTTTTTTTTAAATTTAAATGGTTTTATAAGGTTTTGTGTGCCCACACACTTGATATAAGTTATATTTTATACCTATTGAGTTATGGCATTAATATTTCATGTTGATTTTATTAAATGTTTTTCTGCATGAATTTCTTTGGCATATAATGTAGGGATTAGTAAAATGTTGTAGTTGATTGAGTAATTAACTTGTATTGCACTTAATTAAGTCATTAAACCAACTGTGATGGGTTTAAATAGAACTAACTCTTCTAGCTTGGTATTATCTGATGAAGTCTTGTGTGGCAGGGACGAAAATGCAGTGACTTTGTTAAGCTTAATACTTCTGCACTTGTGTACTTGAATAAACTGGGCTACTTGGACAGCATGGAGTGATTTTTTTCTACACTAGCCTTTAAGCATAAGTGTTGCTATCCTCACATCCCTATGGCATGCTAGGGATTGCTAAGGACTAATGTGGACTTTGCCACTTTCCCCCAGTGCATTCACATGAACCTGAGGACACTTTCATGAGTAGCTGAAACCGACTTGTGTGCCTTAGTGGCAGTACACATTTCTGTATTACTGCAATTCATAGAGATAAATTTAAAGGAGCCTATTTGCATACAAAACATGTAAGTGAACCTGAATATATGTGAAAAAGTTTAACTCTGCCACATTAACTTGCAATTACTTGAGTTAGGTGGGAAATGACTTAGGAAATCGCAAACTTTTCCAAGTAAGAAAAAATAATAGAAATATTTTAAATTAATATGAAACACTTCAAAATTATGTAAAATTAGTGAATTAATTTCAAGAAATTATTTGTTTTACTGATATGATCAACATATTACAATGTCTTTACTGAATAATGTAAAACTGTCATTTGTAAATGGAAAATCATTACAGCAGCAGTGGAAATGAATAGCAACCATTGAGTAAATAACTGACTGTTGTCATTTAGTAACTGTGCATATGTGATAGAAATAGGTATTTAATAGACAAGTATTGCAGTAGAATAGTATTGCAGTAGTATAGTTCTTTTGTTAGCTCAACATACATGTGTCTTTACTTGGAGATTTCTGAGTGTCATTGATGAATGAAAAGGTACAGTATTATGAATACAAGGCTGGGGGAAGGATGAATCGGTTAACAAACTGATTGCTTTACTGTTGTGAATGTACTTATGCTACTACAGATATTACTAAAGCATAGCTTCACTTGGCTTTACTTAGATTTTGCATGTGTATAATAATGGAGGTTTGCACCACCTTCCTTATTTTTGTGAGGGTGGCAGGCATGTCATTGTGCTGTCTGACTGCTGATTACATCAAAAGTTTTTTTTGTTTATGACTATGGCATATTTGTGTAAGGGCAGTAATGAAACATAACAAGGGATCAAAGCAGAGAAAGAACAACTTCACCCATGAGGAAAACCTTATCCTCATGGCAGCCCTTAGAACATACAGCAAATGTCTGCTATGTAAAGGAGGGCCCAAATAAGCTGAGAGGGCAAAAGTCTGGAATCAACTTGTAATGGGAATTAACGGTCAGTGGAAGAAACTGCACATTAACACAGTGCCAGAAGAGGACAAATGATATGGTAGAACATACTAGAGGTGTGTTGAGGCAGAAGAATCCAATTCCCCATACAAGTACGGGGGGGACATCCAACAATTTAACACCAGATGAAGAATACCTCCTCTCCATCTGAGGGGACAACTGTGACACAGAAGATGATGGCAATGCAATAATCAGAAGTGGTGTGGACACAGACTTTTACAACATCTGCTGCAGCAAGAATGATCTACTCAGGAGGGTTGATTTAAAAACATTAACATATAGTTATAGAGAAAATTGAGTGCAGACATGGAATGGTTACATTAAGCACACAACAATTACTATTAATAGGTGAATCTTCAAATCTACATAGAATGACAATGAAGGCAGTGTGCATGGTAAGTGTCCCCCACACCTCCTTAATAAGCATGCAGTGTATATTTTTTATTAGTAATGTTTTCAAATAATTTTTTACAGGGTCACCAGCAGAAAGAGAGTTCCACTATACCAATACATTTGGAAGATATCAGCAGCAGAATGGCTGTTAAAAATAATTATGAAGATATTATATTTATCAGATAGCCTAAGGAAAGTGACACAGAGTTCACATGTTTAATGGCAGGATCTCACACCCCACAACATGTTAGCAACTGCAGGAAGTGACAGCGCATCACAAAGTCAAGCACATGCTGACATTACACTCATACCTGTACAGGAAGCAAACCCTGTACCTCTACATTAGTATCGCCAAACCCAGACAAACACTTCCAGTTTAATAGGAGACATTCAGAGGTAGCAGTGTCCACCATGATACCTTTACAAAGAGGCACCAGACACAGGAATTTGTCACAGCTACCCCAGGAAACATGTAAAGCATTGACCGCCCAGCAGCAAATGTGCCATGACACTGTTAGGGTGCAAAGCACAACCACAAAGAGCCAGCTGATAGTGGTCAGAGTCCTCCAGCACATACTTGAGGACTTCCAGCACTACATGGAAATGTCAAAGAGTAGGGATAATGCCACAGTTACACTGATGTGTAGTATGGTGAGCTATGGTAGCTCACAAAACATCTGTGGCCACCTCTGTTCATACACTAGTTAGGACTTGGAAGGGTAAGAGGACGGGGTACTGTCAGGGCACATGGTGGCAGATTACAAGAGAGTTGAAATGCTTATCAAGAAAGTAATATAATTATAAAAGGAAAAAATATACCAACAACTAGGAATAATGGACCTTATAGTAGAATCAGCGAAATCATGAAACAAACAAAATAGAAAGGTCCGAAACATGGCCAGGGTAAACTTTTATGCAAACTTTTATTAAATGGCAAGCACTTTCACAGGTAAAATGTCCTGTTTCTTTAGACCATCCAAATAAAAATCATAATAAAACATTTAAGACGTTTTAAAAACATAAGAACTGATGAAAACTGACTGGCAATTAATTAAACTCTAACATCATCAATAACAATGTTTTATCTTAAAGTTACACACCTGAATAAAGTATTTGCAGTACCTTATAAGCAGCAATAAAGAGGTAAACTCAACATAACTGCATAGTCTGACATCAAATCTATGAACAATTCTGAATAAGACTATACATATAAAAATATATAAGAAATAAAATATAGACAACAATACTTTTTGTAGAAAAACATTTACATCCTTTATTAGATAAAAACATATTTATTTTACGACACCAAGAATTTTTTACAGGATTTTCATGAGTTTACTTCTTTAATGGTTCCTACAAATCATTTTTATCTAGTGACTATGGACGTTTACTCACTGTTTACTGTCATATCTAACGAAGAAGGTGTGTTGGCAATTAAAACTTATTTGATGGCTAGTAGTGAGTATGACAGCCTATTAGGTTATTATGCGAGTTCATGGATGTAGTTTTGTCTTATAATGCATTTCTATTTAATAATAAATACTACTTACAATTAGATGGCATAGCTATTTGCACATCATGTGCCTATGGCTAAGCCAACATGGTTATGGCAGTCTGGGAAAAACAATATATTCTAGGTAATGAATTATTCTGCAATCAGACTGCATTTTGTCAATTTGTGGATGATATTTTTAATGTGTAGACAGGTACTTTATCACACCTTAATGCTTTTAGTGCATTTATCCAACAAACCACCACTTATTTAAAGTGATCTTTCTAAATCAGATATGAGCATAGAGTTTTTAGATGTTTGTATTAGAAGAGACCAAGCGAGTAATATAAACACAGCAATTTATAGTAAGCCTTGTTACTGTAATACATTACTACATAGGCAGAGCATGCATCCTATGCATGTCTTTACTAATGTTGTGAAAGGACAAGCAATAAGGGTTTCCAGACTTAATGCTGATGACGATACATTTTACTTAGAATTAGAAACTTACTAAGAGCTTTTCAGATAGGGGCTATGATGTAAATTATATTAATGATGCTGTTAAATACATCATACCATTAATGAATACTAGAGCTCGACCATATTTCTGTGAACAATTAAGTGACAGTAGAAATAAATTTGATAAAAAAGAAATCAGAACGATTGAAATGTTCCTTATTTTATACCAACAATGTAAGAATAATTACTGAAATTATTAATTGACATTGGAATATTTTGGCTATCGATGAGAAAGTCAAAAATATAGTTGGAGGAAAAACCTTTCTTTAGGTATAAAAATAAGAAATGTATAAAAAGGATGTTACGTGGATACAAAGTAAATGCTGATGTACAAAGAACTATTGATCATTTCTCTACAATGTCCTGTGGAAATTGTAATTACTGCTCTTATGTTGGTAACAGTGGATATTTTATCCATCCATTTACAGGAAAGAAGTATTCTTTTAGAATATCAGCTAGTTGTAATAGCACTAATATTATCTATTTGCCGTATTGTGTCGTATGCAAATCTTTTTATGTAGGTAAGACAAATAGGCATTTAAAAGGCAGAATTACAGAACATCTATATCATATTAAAAATCATTGTTATACTAATGCATTAGTTAAACATGTTAGCACCACTTCCAATGACCTTTTTTTTAAATTTATGGGTTATTGAAAATACTGCATGAAGTCGGCTTTTACAGGATATACGCAATAACACTGAGTTGAATGAAATGAAATGGATTATCAAACTACACGCAGATGGGAATTTGGAGCTAAATGGACAGGTTCCTGTTTTAAAAGCCAGATGATTATTTAAATGATTCTTTAGTTTAATCCTTCTCTGTTGTTTTATTTACTATTTGTAATGGTTTTATTTTATTAAAAAGTTTCGACACTGTATTAACAGATTTATTGATCTTCTAGGAAGATTGGTTTTGGTTGGTTTTCTGAATATTAAGTGCTTATTTTATTTTTACAGTTAATTTATTGCTATAATTTATTAGATAGGTTTAACTATTTATATTTACATTGTTCCTAGTGTTTCTGTACTTTTTGAAGTGCTTATTTAGGATCACGTCAAAGATAATTCATGCATTATTTTCATCCCCACTACCATAACATGTATAGGGTCTACCATTGGTTTGACTGAATAGCAGTTTTATGTATGTATATCTTTAAGTTTAGTATACATAGGAATTGCCATTACTCTCAGTACATGTAGTTAAAAATTTAAGATTTGATATTCATTGTAGTCTTTAACATATTTTTAATATTCAGTTACCTGACCTTTGAATAACTGTACCTCATGTGTGCCACCCTTGTTATTTTTGTATATCAGCACAATATAATCTAAAAATACTTTTTTTTATTTAATAGGGATGTTATATAGATAGTGGATGGGAGTTTTACTTATAAACCCCGTTCTAGTTTTATATTTCATATTCACTCATACCCTGAAGGTTTTTTAATATTCATTATTTCTGTTCTTAATATCATAACATATGCTTTAATATTTTATCTAAGCATCATATTGAATGAATAGCACTTTAACGCATGTACACTTTTCAGATTAATGTACATTTAGGAAGTGCCATTACCACTCAAATATGAATTTGAAATCAGCAACGTGTAAGATTAAATTCTTACTGTATTTTTTATACATCTGGTATTTATGTTTATTTATTTTTTTACAATATAAACTTAAGGTTTTATTCAGTTACTGCATCATTTAAGCAGTAGTTTGATGCACATTTACTATTAATATTAATGTATAATAGGAAATGCCACTACTGCTCTTATGTGAATTTACGAGTGAAAGGTACCATTTGATTACTATTGTACTACCACGTTTTTCATACATAAGTATATAGGATTACTATTTTTTCTGTTAACGAGCATATGCTGTGATTTGCTTTTATTGTTTGAACTTGAATACAAAATGATTGATTGAGAAGGTTTGACTTGCTATTTTTTTTTTAAGTATTTGGAATGCTCGATTAATATTGTTGTCTATATTTTATTTCTTAGATATTTTTATATGTCTATTCTTATTCAGAATTGTTCATAGATTTGCCATCAGACTATACAGTTATGTTGACTTTACCTATTTATTGCTACTTATGAGGCACTGCAAGTACTTATTCAGTTGGGTCTATATTACAACGTCGAACTCACAGGAGTCCGAACGTTGTAATATCGAACCCACATGCTCGAAATGTGAAAATAGCAAAGCCATGGAACACCAATTTTTTTTCTGGTGGTCTGTTTTTACGGCTTTGCTATTTCCTCCACTGTGGTGCGATGTCATAGTTGGTATATTTAAGTAGGGGAGGGTGTGGGGGGCATATGCGGGTGTGGGGGCAAAGCCCTCGACATTAATATAAGTTTAAAGTGTACATTTTTTTTGTTTTTGTACTGGAACAGCAATTTTTTTCTGCTGTTCTGTGTTTTCATACTTTTTGGATTTCAAACTTCCTGGTTCGATATTACATTGTTCGTACACCTGTGAGTTCGACAATGTAATATAGACCCTTTCAGTTTTGTAATTTTAAGATAAAAGTTTCCACGGTAACCAGACACATTGCTACTGATGATGTTAGAGTTTAATTAATTGCCAGTTAGTTTTCATTGGTTCTTATGTTTTTAGAAACTCTTAAACGTTTTATTATGATTTTAATTTGGTTGGTTTGAAGAAGCAGGACATTTTACCTGTGAAAGCACTTACTGTTTAATAAAAGTTTGCATACAAGTTTACTCTGGCTGTGTTTCAGACCTTTCTATTTTATGTTTGTTTCATGATTTTGTTTAAAGTAATGTAATTAGTCTGGAGGAATAAGCACAGCAGATTCCATACAGTCCACATCAGCTTTCATCTACACCAATCAAAACCTCTCATTCAAGGTCCCTGTCCTGCAGCACTGTCAAATCAATGACTGCAGGATTACTTGCATCAAGTAGGTCATGACATCAGACCAACTCACCAACCAGCTATCACGACAGCCGCTCTTCAAAATCACTTGCACTATCTCCTTGCCTATCTTTACAAGACTTGTATGACACATTTGACCTTCAGCTACTGTGATTCAAATATGACACTCTGGTAATTACAATCTGACCTTCACAAACACATGTCAATGTTTAACGCAAAGACGAATATATTATTTAAAAGATAGGGCAGGACTTAGAACACTTTGTAACTGTATGCATATCATTCCAGTAATGGTACTGCTAAGAACCTCATAAAATTGTAGAAAAAAAACTGTATGTCATAACATAAGATTGCAGTCATTAACACCATTAATGCTGTATGCATTGACATTGTTAGAGCTGGCATTTCCGTACAACTTCAAAGCAGTAATACATAAGTTTTCAGGAAAGCAAGAAAATTATAGATTATGTTGAGCACCCTGACCAAAAGTGGCCCTAATTGCAACATGGGTGCAATCTATTGCATGAAGTACCTCAGCAAAATGTGCCATTCCATAAAAGGCACTCATAGTCCTGGCTCAATCCTGAGGTGACACCAGGAAATAGGTGTAGTGATCCATATGTTCCAACAAGACATCCAATAACTGCTACAGTAACCTTGTGTCAGAAGCCTGAGAAATACCCAGCGTGTCCCCAGTCTTTCTCTGGAAGGTACCCATGGCAAGTATAGCGAGGGCTATATAAACCTTGGTGTCCACAGGAATAGGAAGTCCATGCGTTCTTTCAGCACCCTTATGGTGGTCATATATAGTCAATAAGATCCGTATAATATCCCTGTCCACTCTAAATCTATGTAGTACCTCCAATATCAGGAGGATTATCAATATTATAATGGGTTTTTCTCTGCTTATATCTTCACCTTCTTCGATGGTGAGCACTGCTGAGTGCAACCAGCTTTTGTTCAGCCAACACAAGCAGCTCACAATGGTTAACAGCAAGGCTAGCAGCTAGTGACAGCATCTTCATGGACTGCAAAATAGATAAATTATTTATAGTGGAGTCACCACTGTTCTATCTATGGACATCTTAGGAAAGCAGGAAAAGTTAACTGAATTGCAAGCTGGCAAAAGAATGTTTCATTAGCATATGCTGTTTTACATCATTTCTCATTTACAGCTCATTATCACTTCATTTGCTCACACTTATTCATGAACATCATGTGTTAGCACAAGTGGCCTCTCTGAATCTGGCTTACCTGTGTTCATTCACAGTCTGTATGGATGGCTTTAACTCATTTGTGTTATGACTATGAATCCCACCCTTTGCTTCTGTTTCAATTTTGGATTATTAGTTAAGTTTTAAACTCCATTAATGATCTGTCAAAGTTCGTACAGTTCTTAAGTTCTGCAGTTCACAAAAGCAGAATTAGGTTCCTTGAACTCCTCCACGATTAGGCTTCTGGTACTCTACAAGTAAATCCATGGGTAGGTCTCTGATAATCCACAAGTACATCTACAGATAGGCCTCTCACATTCCAGAAGTACATTCATTGGTAGACTTCAGATATTCTACAAGTAAACCCATGGGTAGGCTCCTGGTATTTCACAAGTAAATCCAAAGTAGGCCTGTGGTATTATCAAAGTAAATCATTAGGTAGGCCTTTGATATTCCACAAGTAAATCCACATGTAGGCCTCCGATATCCCACAAGTAAATTTACAATAAAGCTCCTTGTGCTCCACGGCTTCTTCTGGTTACAGTTTCTCCAACAATCTCTACTCCTTATCTTGAAAAATCCCTCTTTAAGACAGATAAATACCTCTGCCTTCTTAAACTATGGACCTTGCTTCTAACAAAACTTCACTTCAACAACTGATTTAGATTAAACTCTGTTACTACACATTTTACTACTATACCTTGTTGCCTGTAGGTGCAACTAGTAAGTTTTTATCATGATGCATACCATATACAGCACATCAAAGCATAAAAAATGTCAAAAAAATGAAAATCTTTGCTTTTAGCCAAACTCCTGTCTGCACCTCCACGCTCCCCACATATTATCTACATCAACTTTGAAATACACTACAGTTTGGAAAAGTAAATTCCCCAGTCCCCATTGTACTGTAATCTCAAAGAAACACTGCAACTTTTCGGAAAGTCAGTCATATCGTCTCAACTATATGATATTTGTCTTTCTGAAAAAGTCAATCTTTTGAAGGAGAAGTGTGTGTGTGTGTGTGTGTGTGTGTGTGTGTGTGTGTGTGTGTGTGTGTGTGTGTGTGTGTGTCTCCACAGTAGTTCATAGAGCTTTCTGTCCAGTTCATCTAATTTCCAAAGGCATCTCCACTAGATCCAAAGAAGTCTAAATTCCCTTTTACTCATATCTCATCAGACCCGTTACTGAATATAATGTACCTTTTAACATGTATTTGTCTAAACATTATTTTATTTGACATATGTTTACTGGGAAAGTCCAACCAGGATAATATCCCATTTTCAGCAGAGGCCCAGGCAGAAAAGATCCACATTGACATAATATGGTTACAGTTAATTAATGAAGTTATTACAAAACCTAATATATATAAATATCTTGGGCCAGATTCCAAAATAGTTGCTCTGAGTGTTAAGTCTGTCTTAATTCTCCATTATGGCTTTCTTTAACAACAAATGATCCTTTGTTCCGCAAAAATCTTTTGTCACCCTTTTGTTCTATTGCCATGACTGAGTTTTCTTCTAAATGATTATAAATTCTGTCAGCATCAATTCCAGTATATAGTTTATACTTCATCGGAAGGCAAGTTCTTTTTTTGTTGTTTATGTTAACATTGTTTAAACTGTGTGGAGCTTTTCTCCCCGGGCCTCTACTGAAAATGGACATATATCCAGCTAGACTAGCCCGGTCAACAAATGTAAAATAAAATAAAATAAAAATAAAATAAAGT
The DNA here is from genome assembly GCF_019279795.1 of Protopterus annectens. Classification (NCBI taxonomy): domain Eukaryota; kingdom Metazoa; phylum Chordata; order Ceratodontiformes; family Protopteridae; genus Protopterus; species Protopterus annectens. The sequence goes on along the minus strand of NC_056734.1, from coordinate 978,040,165 downwards.
TATTAGTCTATAGCTTTTAGGATAGCTAGCAGGTTCACTCTTAAGAAAGACTATTGTTTTTCCTATTGTTGAGCAGGTTGGTGTCCATTCAGGGTGTGTATATAAGCAGTTCTTACTCAGGGCTAAATCTTGATGTAAAGATTTTAATACTTTTAGCTAGAAGTTAGGTACTGCATCTGGGACTGGAGTTTTCCATTTTGAAGTTTTTCTTAATTTTGTTTCAATTTCTCTGGTCGTTACTTCATCTCATTTCATATCATGTACATTTGAACTTCTCACTGTTTCTTTTACTTCAATCCATTCAGCATTTTTGTGTATCTTTGTTATATTCCAAAGGGTTTTCAAAGATATTTCTCTGGTTTACTATCATTAATTCAACACACAGGCGGTCAGGTCCACTTGTGCGAGTCCCACGTTATGAACATTGTAATGTCAAAAACTGACACAATGACAGTCCAAACTTGCCCCCTTCTGGACCTATGGTAGTGCTTGTTTCTTGGTCCAGAGCAGTAGGAAGTGTTGGTATTCGTGTTTGTGTCAGATATACTGGTATTCTGACTTTCGGCCATTGGTGGACTCAACAACCTGGGGGTCAAGGTAATAATAGTAAACCTATTTCAACAAAATGTGATTATTACTTATTTTTTGGAGGTGTTTCTATTTCTTTTGCTTTGTTTCCTAATTCTCTATAAAACCTTTTTTGAGTCTTGTCTTAATTGCCTTCTAGTTTCCTCCATTTGACACTTCCATAATGGCATTTGATCTCCTCCCTTCCTTTTCCTAATTACCCTGTACATTTTTGCAGTAAGACTTGTATCTGTTATTAATTTAGCTACACAGTAATATAGCCTATTTACCTGTACTACATCACATGGATTTCTGTTAAGATTCTTGATTACTGTGTTCATTTGTTTTATCAGATATAACATTTGAGTCTTATTGACTTTCTGTAATCTATGTCTTTCATCGGTCTTAATATGTGTATCTGTCTGTATTAAATCAAGTAACTCGGATTCAAAGATGGCTGCCATGCTGTAAACACTGCTAAACTGCAGCTCTTCAATTAACCTGAGGAAAATCTCTGATCTGAGTGGATATCAGGAGGTTTAAACATCAAATTGACGATAAAAAGTTGCATTTATACTGACCTAACCTAAAATCAGTTTAAAAAGTGGGGAAAAAAAGTATTTATCCATCAGGATTACAAGTGATTACTTTGCTCTGAAGAGAGAAACAAACAAAGGACCGTGTGCTTTCTTTATTCTGCCTTTCTGCTTGGGGAAAGAAAAATCTTGCAACAAGGAAGAACCATGGAAACAACTACTACTAAGACAAAGTTGTCAGAACTACAGTCGCCAGTAAAGGATGGAACTGCGAAAAAACAAAGGATTACTAGACAGCAGGAACAACAGAAACCAGAAACTAGATCCAGGACTGATCAGCCACTAAACATGGAGGATATCAAACACGCTTTACTACCTATACAGGAAGCTCTAAAGGACTTGACCTCACAAATACAAACATTTGGAGTTTTATGCAATCAATTGCTTCAGAGAATGGACAAAACTGAGACCAGAATTTCTGAAATAGAGGACAAAATTGACATGCTGGAGAAAAAATCAAAGGTATGTGATGTGGATGTACAAGCCATGCAAAATAAACTTATTGATTTAGAAGCAAGGTCTAGAAGAAATAATATTATTATAAGAGGAATCCCTGAAAACATCCAGTATGCAGAGCTAATACCAGCCATAACACAAATATTTGAAATCCTGTTAAATGATGCTGATGGGGTGAAACAGATTGTAATAGAAAGGGCACACAGAGCTGAGAGAGGTACAAGCTTCTACTATGCCTAGACCTGTATATGTTAAGATATTGAACTTTCAAGATGTTAGCAAAATACTGTTTACTGCAAAAAAATGGTGGCTATGTTATGTGGAAAAATGTTAAAATATTTCTGGCTCAAGATTTACCATTACAAGTAAGGCAGGCTAGACAGTCTTTATCTGCTTACTGTAAATTTCTGATTGATAAACAAATTAAATTCCAGATGAAATACCCCAATATGCTTACATTTATGGTGGATGGCACTAAATATTCTGTTTCCAATAAAAATCAGGCAAAAGAAGTGTTTCTGAAAGTTTTTAAAGTTCTACCTGCATCAGAGGGCTGAAAAGAACTTCAATTGAGACTGGCATGTTCCTGTAGTCAGATCCAGCATGTATTTTACCTCAAGGCTTTTCTAATCCTTTGTTTCTTCACTAAACTGTTCAGGCCTCTGAAAAAGCAATAAAACTGTTTGTTTATGTTAATCTAAGGGTCTGCTATCTGGTTTCCAGACTTTTATGGCCTCCAAGGTCTATTTCCATTGTGTGGTAAACAGGAAATGCCTGGATTTCAACTGAGAGTGTAGATTTGGATGTAATACTTTTTGTGGTCCTGCTGTGAAAGAGGTCCCCCATCGTGAGTATTTCTGATGGTTTCCTGGCTTGAGAAGACAAAGAGAACTGAAAATAATATGTTAATGTTCTTTTTATAACGAAATAACATTACAGTATGTACTTAAAGCACATAACAACATGTACTTTTACTATTTTTTTCTTCTTTTATAGTTGTGAACCAAAATTGTTTTTTTTTACTATATGCAGTGAGTGGCAGGCACTGTGTAGGGTACAGATTTAAAATGTAGAATGCATTTTTTTTTTTTTTCTTCTCTCTTCTGTAAAAAGTTTATGTACATAATGATTGCAACAAAACAGATACTTAAGGTAGGATAAAATAAGTACCCAATCTACTAAAACTTTTCTTTACACAGTAATAACCTTAGAAATGAGATTTGTTTAACTAATAGTTAAACCAAAGCTGTAGTTAAGTAGCGGTGTTTGGTAGGGAATGTGTAGTTTAGACTTTGATGTAGATATGCTAGAATATATAGGTTGTATGTTTAGGAAATGTTTTAAATGTTATTACCTGAAGTTTTTCAATGTGTTGGTGTGTTTAACCTTGTTTATATTTTCTCTTATACAAGACCTATATAAATCCTGGTCCAGGGTAAAGTGGGTAAGCACTGGTTAGGGACGGGATGTAGGAAATGCTTCCAGATTAGATATAGTGTACAGTCAATACATGTCAATTTGATAATTCCCCTCTTATATTGTTATTTGATACCAAGACCTGTGAATGTGGGAGTTGAACTCATGGAATGTTAAAGGGCTCCAGAACTTGAAGAAGAGAAAGCTGTTGCTACACATATTATTACAGGACAAAGCACTGTTTGTATTTCTACAGGAAACACGTTTGATGAATGAACAATGGAATGATATTAGAAAAAAGAACTGGATTAGAGAGCTAGTGACATCAGAAGGTAAGACAAACAGTGCGGGAGTGGCTATAATTATCAAAACCCAATACAAAGATAGGATTTTAGACTCCAAAGTGGATCCAAATGGGCGATGGTATTATGTGATTTTATCGGATAATGCATTTGATAAACCTATCCTACTTTTGAATATATATGCCCCATGTAATGATCAACACAGTTTCATAGCATCATTATATCCAATATTAACACAATATGATGGTTATTATTTTGTTGTGGGTGGGGACTGGAATACCTATCAAAATCCAAAGTTGGATAGGTCTTGTCCACAGAGAGCATTTAATAAGCAGGCCGGGATAGCATTAAATGATTTTAAGGAAGATTTTCAATTATATGACCCCTTTTCTTATTCACAAGATATTAATAATGCAAATAAATACACCTTCTATTCACCATGCCACAAAATGTGGGCTAGAATAGATTACTTTTGATATCTAAAGCACTAACGAATTTAGAACCAGTGGTGGTTATACATACTGTCATCTATCAGATCACTCAAAAATTTCGTTAAAATTTTCTAAAGATTTAAAAGACACAAGAAGGCATAGGGGTTATAATTGGTCACTCAACCCAAATCTTTTAAGTAAAAAGAGATAGCAGACGGAATTATAAAATATTTGAAAGAATTTACAGATAGCTTGAAGCTCCAAAACATACTCCTGACATTGAATGGGCGACAGCTAAAGCTCAAATTAGAGGATTTCTTATACAAAAAGCCTCATATTATAAGAAAATTCATAATAGTGATATTCAAAAACTAGAAATAAGAATAAAACAACTTGATAATGAGCTGATTCAGAATTTTAACGCTCAAACTGAGGAGGAAATGTTGAAGCTTCAAAGGGATCTCTTTTGCTTCATAATAATAAATTAACACTTCAAGAACATAGGTGTTTAGTGAAATATGCTAATAATGTTCAAATACCATCAAAAGCACTGGCAAGGATTATAAATCAATCAAAAACAACTGGATATATTTCGGAAATTCAGTATAACAACACAATATATTCTAAAACTGAGGATATTGTTGATGTTTTTGGGAAAATCTATACTAAGGTGTATGAGGGGCAAACTGATAGGTCTCTACATAACCAGAATAAAAGTTTTCTACAAAAAATTAACTTTCCAGAATTAGAAGAGAGCCTGCAAAGTGACCTGATTAAACCTATTTCTAAAGAAGAAATAGTATATACAATTCAACATATGAAAGCACATAAGTCGCCAGGGCCTGATGGTATTACAGCTGAATTTTACAAAGAGTTTGCTGATAGTTTGGGAAAAGAATTGTCTCATGTATTTAATTATATAACTAAAAATAAAATTAGTGACCCCCACCTCAATGTGTCAAAAACAATTTTCATACATAAAACCAATTCAGATCCCCTTAACCCAGATAATTACAGACCAATAGCACTAATGAATGTGGATATGAAAATTTTAACATCAATTATAGCATCGAGACTAAAGAAGGTTTTGATATATCTAATTTCTAAGGAACAAGCTGGATTTATGGCAACTAGACAAACTAGCGATAACACACTTACACTGCATAATATGATGACGTATGCTAAACAAAACAACTTTAATATCTATGCTCTTATAATAGATGCCCAGAAAGCATTTGACAGAGTAGACATAAATTTTTTGTTTGATGTGTTACCCTATTTTAACTTGCCCCAAGAATTCATTCAGATACTAAAAATATTATATAGTAATCCATACACTACATTATACATCAATAGGACTTATTCTAACAGAATACAGATTAAAAATGGTACTCATCAGGGTTGTCCCATGTCCCCCTTATTGTTTAACCTATATCTAGAACCCCTATTTTTATATATCAAGCAAAATTTGTATCATAATGCACCAATAATTTATAGGAATAAAATATTAATGTCAGCATTCACCGATGATCTTATTATTTATTGTACAACCCCAATTTCGGACAGTGAAAAGATATTAAAGCTCATAAACGAATTTTTGGTAGTATCTAATTATAAAATTAACTTACAGAAAACTAATATCTTCCCGTTAAGAACCCCAAAACCTTTTTCATTAATGGCCCTGATGGGGAAGTTAACATGTAAAGAAAATATTAAATATTTGGGTATCAACTTCTCTACGGATAATAAGGACTTTTATAACAATAATGTTAAACGAGTATGGGAACACATAATAGCTGATTGTGACAGATGGAAGAATTTAAAACTACCGGTATTAGCAAAAGTATCAATAGTGAAAATGAATATACTACCACGAATGTTATACATATTTAGGTCTGCCCAATTATCAATTTCAAAAACAGTTTTAAACAAATGCATAAAGATCTAGCTAAATTTATCTGGAACCCAAAAGAACTAGAATATCTTATGAGAAATTAATGACCTCTAAAACAAGAGGGGACTTGAGCTACCAAACTTTGAAGCATATTATTTGATTGTAAACGCTAATAAAATTTTAAGAATTGCTAATTATGATGTAACGAATACAAAATGGATACCAACTTGGGTGGTCTTGAATCATAAGCATATTTTGGATAGGAAAATAAATCCTAAAGCATTGCCCTTTATGGACAAAATTAGTCTGATAAAATATGGGGTCATGGACCACATAATAACCTGTGTCTCATCTTTGCAAACTTTATTTCAGTCCGTAGATTTATTGCAATATATGATGGTTCTTCAACCTTTCCACAGGAATCCTAATTTTAAACTAAATAATCAGCAGCTCGATCTCAGCAAATTTCCATTAATACTTAATCTGACTCTATTTGATGTTTTTAATAAACTTGACTTATCGGCTTTACAAATTAGACAGGAGATGGATCTACCTAGAAGTTACATTGTTATAATGAGACAAGTTAAAGAACTTGCCTTGAGCTACTTTAGGAACTTTAAACCTGCAGCCGGATTTGTGGATAAGTGCTCTGAATTGTAGCAAGCTATCCAACAAGACACTAAATTTATAGCAACTTCATACAAATTAATTAAGGATTTGAAATTTCAGGACAAAATTTTGCTTTCAGAGTATTGGGTAAACAAAGTAACAGTAACAGACAATCAGATATTAAAAGCAATTGATATAACTAGGAAATCAGTTTCTTTTCAAAAACTTATGTACACGCAATTGATGATTTGGAACAATGCATATTACACACATCTTAGATTACATAAATTTAACCCTAGGAACTCTCCAATTTGTCCATACTGTGCAGATCAAACAGCGGATCTTCTTCATATGTTCTGGAGTTGTAAATGCGTATATAAACTTTGGAACTCTCTTAAAGTACAACTGCAAAAGATGGGTTATCAAAGTTCTACACTGTCATGGGAATTTATGATTCTACACATTCCTCCAAGAGAGCTTTCCAGATCGCAAACTATTATTTGTATGAATATTTTTTTGCTGATGAAACTCTATATAGCCACAAATTGGCTAGAACCACATAATACATCATGGAATAATTTTAAGCTTGTGGCTATAAAACATATACTAGCACATAAATTACTTCTGAAACAAACTAACAAAAATATTAATAACCCAAAAATATGGGAAAAGGTCTTCAATATTATATTAGCATGATACTGATTTTAGGAATATATTAAATATAGGAAGCATTTCATGTAGATATTGTATAAATGGTTTGTAGTAGTTATAGTGTATTATGTGTGTGATGTTTATTGTATTTTTGTAATGTTTTTGGAAAATATATTTCAATAAAAATTTATTATGGAAAAAAAAAATCAAGTAACTCTTCCCTTACATCTTTTCTTCTAAATGAGGGAAGATTCTTTGTTCTCTGCTTCTTACAGGTATGTTACAGAAAGTTCCAGAAAATTTTCCTGTGACATATTCACTTCAGCTGCATCCCACATCATCCATTGCTCTTTTATATGGGAACTGACTAGCCTATCACTCCACAACACTGACTGGGTCAGAATTGCCACCATTTCCTGCTCCTTCCCTTACTATGCAACTCCAACTGAACTTTTGTACTGGTTTCCTGCTGAAGGTTCTAGAGTATCTTCATGTGGCAAATGATTAGATGCTTCTTGTTCCACTTGTTTCTCCATAATTTGGGGCTCACTGTAACATCATGCTGTGATGTTACTAGAGTTGGATTTTCTGTACTAAATCCTTCACTTCACAGGTAATCCATAACTTCAGTTTCTATTTTTTTTAACTTCTCCATTACTAATCCACTTTTCTACTGTCCCCATTTGTTTTCTTCTTTATTTTTATATTGCAAAATTTTCCATATCTGGTTGCCTTTACCTGTATTTCTCTTCAAATATCTTTGGTGGTGTTTTTTTGTAATGATTCGTTTTGCTTACTCCTTTGCACAAATATTGCCCCATATTAAATCTCTTTTTCTTTCCAATGCCCATATTTCTCCTTACTTTAGGGATTTGTTGTTCCATCATGCTGTGACATAACCTGTGATAGACTTTTACACTAAATCCTTTACTTTGCAGGTATTCCATAACTTCAGCTGCTGTTTATTTAACTTCTACTTTACTAACCATCTGTTCTACAGTCTTCCTTTATGATCTTACTTTTTGAATTGTGAAATTTTCCATATCTGGGTGCTTTTGCCTGTATCTTTCTTCAAATATCTTTGGAGCTTGTTTGTATTAGTTAGTTTGGTTTCCTCCTTTGCATAAATATTGCACCATATCAGATCTGTCTTTCTTTCCTATGTCCATGTTTCTTTTTCATGCCTTTCAAAAATCTCTAGGTTTTATTCTTTATATTTTTACACTTCCTCCGTCACTTCTTTTTCCAAACAGCTCAAGGTTTCTTGGTCTATATAAGGCTTTTCATGAAACAGTTGTATGAATGAACACAAATATGCATTTGAAGATATTGACAGTTTTTCTTGTGGAAGCATTTTTCTTCCCTCAAATTTTTCTTTTAATCTTTTTGAATATCTTCTATCTGGAAATTCTGGGCTATTGCATAATAGTAATAACAATAGCATTTTTTTATTATTATTTATTTATTATTATATCATAATAGCAATACATAATTTATTTCTTATCCTCAGTAGCCCACTCTATCATCTTTATGAATCTTTTTTGACCTGTTAGTTTTTGTGTTTTTTGTGGACTACTACTTCCTTCTACAATAGGGGAGCCATCCTCCCCGACCCTGCTCTAACCCCATTGAAGGAATGTTTCCGTGACTTGAGGATTCTACACTGTCATTTTTTTGCAGTCATTGCACCAGTGCACCTACCAGGATTGGGCACTTTTTTTATCCTGGGACTTGTGCACCCAGTTGTCTTTTTATTTTTATTTTTTAACCTACTTCTGTCCATGATATATGCTGTATAAAATATAGTCTATATATCAATATCGTCTTGGTGAGATTTTGTAAAAACAGGGTCCACCTCATGCGGGCACTCACCAAGACTTGAGGATGAATTAAATTCCAGCAATACTACTCTCCTTTTCTTTCTGATTTTATCATCTCTCCAATCAGACCTCCTTTTATCATCTGTCATTCTAGAATGTAGGCATCATGATTGTTTAAGAGTAGGCAGTAGTGGCACAATAGTTATTCTGGAAAAGTTTCAGTGTAAAAGAGGTCAAGAGTGTAGTGCCATGACCTTCAAACAGTAACCAAGTACCTTTATCAGAGAAAGATAATAATGAGGGAGATGATTACACAAATGAGTCTGCATATTTTGTTCAAAATGGCTGTAAGATGTTAGTACTGTAGTTAAAATGATCATCTGGAATCAAACTGTGAGCAGGTTAGATGATATGTAACAATATGGGTTCCCTATTACATCCTCGAAGATGCACTTATCAGAATACATAAACGCCGACACGTTTCCATCGAACCACGTAAACATCGATCGTCCTGAAGTGCAAAATCCGAAACGTCGAATCGTCATGGTTGGCCCTTCCGTGGTATAGCTCCGTAAGGTAAGTGTGCGATAATTACGGACCTTAGGGTTAGGGTGGGGGTTAAGGTAAGTGCATAGATGGTAATGTATGTGAGATTTAGTGTAGGGTTAGATGTAGGGTTTTGTTACGTGTATGTGTGTGGATTATTTATTTTGTTTAGGTATAGCTTGTTAAGGTAAATGTGCGATAGTTACGGACCTTAGGGTTAGGGTGCAGGTTAAGGTAAGTGAATAGATGGTGGTATATGCAAGATGTAGTGTAGGGTTAGAAGTAGGGTTTAGTTTAGGGTTAGAAGTAGGGTTTTGGTTGGTATATGTATGTGTTTGTTTAGTTTGTTTGGGTAGGTAGTATGTAGCGGGCGGTGGGGTGGGACAAGTATGACGGTTCGAGGTTTTGAATTTCGCGGTTTAGGGCTTCCAGTCTATTCGTGATACACAGAATATGTCGGCATTTTGTGTATTCGGTTATTAGGGCTTTTGAGCTTGCAATATAGACCCAACAATATGTATACTCTATTGCTTTGTTAGCAGATCTAACAGCCATTTTGCAAAGCTCAACAGAGTTTGGCGACCAGCTACTGCTCTGCTGTATTTATCTGGTCAATCCAAGGCATCTTCTGATCTCTGCAAAACGTAAGTAGATGTTTTCATGGTATATTTTATTTTATTTATTTATTTTATTTTATTTTATTTTATATTTGTTGACCGGACTAGTCTATCTGGATATATGTCCATTTTCAGTAGAGGCTCGGAGAGATAAGCTCCGATGAAAAACAATGACAAAAATCATATACAAATTAAGGTAAACAATGCCCTGTGCAGGTACAGTAGTAAGACATAATTGAGAGGTCAGAAGTAAATAAACATAGTGGAAAATAATCAGGTATTAAGTAGTATAATGCACATGCAGTTTCAACACATGATATACAAGTGAATAAGGCAGCTGATTATATACAATTAATTAGTTCAAAAGTATTCACATTGATGTCATTAAGAAGATGTAAGGAATAGTATGTAGAAGGAAAAGGTTTGTTGTTATTAAGATAAGGAAGTTGATTACTGAGAAGAAGAGATTAGGCTGAATGTAGTAAGAAGAGCTAGTTGATCAATCAGGGTCAGGAGCACAACCAGTGTGTTCTGAGGAAAAGTTTCAGTTTGGTTTTGAAAAGTGATACAGAGGGAAGTGAGGAAAGTTCACTGGGGAGAAGGTTCTAGGATTTTCCAACAGTATTAGCGAAGAGAGAGTCCCCAGCCCTGTTATTTGATTTACAAATATTGACAAGAAGTTTATATGATGATCGTAAGCTCTTGAGGTTATTGTAGGGGATGATGAGGGATATTGCACCTTTGAACTGCATTTTTACCATATTGCTGCTTATTTAAATTTTTTTTGTTTTTTCTGAAATTGTTGCACTTTATTTGCTTTAGCATAGACTAGATTCAGGCCTGCTGAATATAGTTCTGTTTGTACAACTTGAACACTAAACCAGGCCATCTTTTATTGGAGAGGGTTCCCCTGCACCCTAGAGGGCAGGAGTGTGCAGTTAGAACTCATCTGATTGAAGGTTGCTGGAAAAGGGCTTAGTTTTGAGCTTTTTTATTGGTTAATTTATTTAAATCAGTTTGCTCTTCTTTGCTACATATGCACTACATTTGCGCAGGTTTGCACTTGTTTGCGAATCACACACTGCTGAGCAGCAGTGGGCACCGTTGATGGTTACACACACACACACTTCTGCCTGCATATTTTCTTTAGTACTCTGCTGGTGCTCCATCAGTGAGTTCTTGCAATTGTCCTTCACTGACAAGTGAAACATTGTTAGAAGCTCCTGAGGTACCAGCATGGATCCTACACACTAGCCCTTCATATTTTTTTGTCCACTTCCCTTGTCCTCTTCTTCACCTGGCCCTTCCTGTCCTCTCCCTGTTTTCTGACAACATCAACTTACCTAGCATTATGGATGGGCAATTTCCCACAATTTCTCCATGCAGCCTGGTTAACATAGACAATTGCCTCATGTACACTGACAACCCACTTCTTCTAGTCCACACAAATTCATTATGTGAGAGACACATCTATAGTAAGAACTTAGAATCCAGGCTCTCTCACTCACCAGCCAGTACATTTGATACTAAGCAGGTTGTTGGCAGGCACACCTCACCTCCTGCACCTACCAAATCAACAACACATAAACCTACAAATGCGAGCTCCTTACCAGAAGCTAACCTAAACATCAGAGACCTACCAAACACAAGCATGATTCACATAACACATCCCCTGCAGAACATAGTACTGTAATAATTTATAAGACTGTACTGTAATTAACTGGAAACACTGTAATGAGACTGAGAATGAAAGTCTTTATCTGTTAATTACCCAAACTCGTGCTGAACAGGTGCCAGTCTCTCCTTTATGGACCAAGTCTTGTGAACTTTTCAGAATGAATTCTCTAAACACTGTATTTTATTCAATAAGGCTTTATTAGATGTTCACAATATTAAAATAATCTTCATTACCAGTGCTGATAATAACAGTGCTACTAAATATATCCATAGTTTCTGCACATATCTTCTGATTGTCTTGAATGATGTAAATGGAAACAGTCTTTATTTGACCTGACTTCAGTACTCCGGCTCGAGTGTCTGTCTTGTAGCTTAATCTTCTCCATAATATCAGATCACATTAACTAACTAACTAACCTTAACTGAACTGCTATCCTGAACACAACATATTATATTGCTTCAGTCCAGTAATTTTCCATTGTAAACCACATTTACTCCCCCTAACCTTGGTCTCAGGCTTTGTCTCATATGTGCTTTATTTAACTTTCCATTAAGGAACATTCTGTAGCTGGCAAGATTGTATCTTTCCCTCGAGAAAAGAAAATTCTGGATTTCTGCATTTTTTGCACACTTTATGCTTATCTTTCCTGTCTAATAAACTGTCTCTCATGCTTGACCAGCGAGGTTATTCTTTCTTTCTGCTTAACTGTATTTTATGCATAAATGAAACACAATTTCTAGGTCTATTTTACCCTTTAGCCTGTCTAATGTCTAATAACTACTTTAAAATGGAAGTCCCTAATCTAATAGTTACCCCTGAGGTCCCTGATGAAAGTCTACAGGGACCTACTTCTGTAGTTACCTTACATCTGTATTGCTAACTACTGTAAACAGCTTTATGCTACCTGACTTATAATCTGAAAAAAATAAGTGATGTACTCAGCATAACATTCCATCTGAGTTGTTGTTCTTCATTTGTCTTCAACCTGTGGGTTACCGGATCCATCTCGGATCTGACACGGCCACATATCCAGCATCTGATCTGAGCTCAAAGCCCTTCCCCTTACCCATAATGCCCCTGTCTCCTTCCTTCCTTCAGATCAAGTTTGCTGTCCAACTTAGCATTCACACCCAACTCAATCCCTTGTTCCATACCAAATTTCTGCCTAAGCAAAGAAGAAAAGAGTAAGAGGCACCCTGGAGGTGACTACATCCTCTACTCTCTAGACCACCACACAGTCTGTGCAAGGCAGGGGGAAGGAGAGAGGGACGGTTGAAGACAAATGAAGAACAACAACTCAGATGGAACATTATGGTAAGTACATAACTTCTTTATCTGAAGTTGTTGTCTTCATTTAATCTTCAACCTGTGGGACAGAGTTCCCCAGCTACTAAACACCCGAGAGACCCTCACGCAAGGATGTTGCACAGCACAGCAGAGCCAAAGGATGCCCTATTCTGGGATATGATGTCCAACTTGTAAGGCAAAATGAAGGTATGAGATGAAGACCAAGTGGCTGCAGAGCAGCTATCATCTAATGACACTCTGGACAAAAGGGCCACTGAAGTAGCCATAGACCTGGTGGAATGTGCCTTCATCTGACCTGGCAGGGATAACACCCTAACAGAGTATGCTAGAATAATGCATGGGGAAATTCAACGAAAAATGGTGACTTTAGATATTGATTTCCCCAAAAACGATTTAGAGTAGGAAATTAAAAGCTGGTCAGACTTGCAAAAGGATTTGGTCCTGTGCAGGTAAAAACATAACTATCTGTGCACATCCAATAAATTAAAGTTATATTCTCCCTTGTTTTGAAAGTTTGGGAAAAAGACTGGGAGATTAATCACCTGATTAATGTTGGACTCCGAAGCTACTTTAGGAAGAAAAGATGGGTTAGTACATACGGATACTATGTCCTTATGAAAAATCATATAAGGGGGCTTGACCTACAATGTCTGAAGCTCTGAAACCATCTTGGCAGAAGTAATAGCAAACAAGAAGGCTGTCTTCCAGGATAAAAATTGCAGATCCACACAGGCTGCAGATTCAGAAGGAGACAAAACAAGAGTTTGCAAAACTAACATAAGATCCCACAGTGGTGTGGGGTCCTTTACCAGGGGCCAAAGAAGAAAGGTGCCTTTTAGGAAAGCTTTTCAAAGCTTAGAGGATGCTAAGGAAGCCATATTATGACTAACATGAAAATTGGAAATCGCTGCCAGTTGGACCCTGACTGTGGAAGTACTGGCACCTTGCTGGAAGATCCCTGCCAAAAATTCCAAAACCGCCGAGTCTGGCACAGTATTGGGATCTAGGACATGCTGTGAGGCCCAGATCAAAAACAATTTCCATTTGCTGGAGTACACCTTTCTGGTGGAAGACTTATGAGCCTAACACTGAAGAAGGACTGTTTGTTTTAATAAAAGAATTTTGGTACAGGGCTGTGGAACTTGCTTTTGCTTTGGTGCTTTGGACGTTTTGTTTGCTGGTTTCACTTTATCATTGGTTCACTTTATATGTTTTTTGGAAGACTTATGAGCTGCCACCAGGATCCTTTTGACAGGTGAAGATAAACCGGGAGTCCTGATTATCATGGGAACTGCAGCAGCCAAGCCGAGAGCTTCAGACTGCCCAGGTCTGGATGGGGAACCCCTGACAGATGAGAAATAAGATCCAGGACTGGATCCAACATCCATGGTGGAGCCAGCAAATGAGACCATAGAGAGGGGAACCAGACCTGACAAGGCCAGAATGGAGCAATGAGGATAACTAAGTTCCCCAGCCTCTGAGCTTTCTGAAGGAATTTTGGAATCAAAAAAAGTGGAGGCTTAGCATACATTAGACCGGGGGGGGGGGGCAAGCATGAATCAGAGCATCTCTGGGGGCTCCCCCCGGTGGGGGGTTTAGTGTAAAGAACTCGCTGCATTTTGCCTTGGAAGGAAAGGCAAAGAGATCGCAGCAAGGCTGAGCCCACTTGAAAAAGATCTGTTTTGCTACTGAAGGATTCAGAGACCACTCATAAGGCATCAGAATATAGCTGCTGAGCTTGTCCGCTAGAATGTTGGATCTCCCCAGAATGCACATTGCCACCAGAAAACAGCCAGTGGATAACGCCCACTCCCACACTCTCATGGCTTTGTGGCATAGAGGGTAAGACCTGGTGCCCCCTGTTTGTTGATGTACCAGACTACAGATATAATGTCTGTCTGGATAGCAATTGCCCCTGGAGGAAGATGGGGAGCCTGCAATTCTAGAAGCACCACCCTCATCTCCAGGACATTGATATGCAATTTGGTCCTGTAGGGGAACCATATGCTTTGGGCTGTCCTTCCCAAGCAGTGACCCCCCTCATCCTAGCAGAGAGGTGTCTGTAGTCACTGTGGTTGAGGGGGAGGGTGGAAGAAAGAAGCGACCCATCCCAGATCCAGGGAGTGAATCCACCACAGAAGAGATCCCTGCACACCCAAGAGACTTGAACAGGATGAGACAAAGGGAGATCTAACATGGACCATTGGACCACAAAGGTCCAGTGAAGAACCCTCATGTAAAAGCATGCCCTGGGCAAGAGATTGATCGTGGCTGCCATGGACTCCAACACACTTAAAACTATTTCCACTATCGGTGTCTGAGCTTGGTGAATGCAAAGGATATATAGCTTCAGAGACTGAATCCTGTCCAATGTAAGAAAGACTTTGGTTTGAATTCTGTCCAACTGAGCCCCAATACAATCACTTGAAAACACTTGAACCAGGGCCTGAGACGACTTGTTGAGATTGATGGTAATGCCTAACCGGTGGTCTAAGAGAAGAAGTGAATCCCTTACATGTTTGAGCTGATGCCTGAAAGGGGAGGCGAGAAGCCAATCATCCAGGTAGGGGAAGATCTGTATGTCCTGAAGTCTCAGGTAAGCCGCTACCACTACCATAATTTTGGTGAACACCCTGGGGGCTGTGATGAGACCAAAGAGGAGCACTCTGAACTGATAATGATTGGTCCCCAGGTGGAAGCGGACGAATCTCCAAGAGTGCCTGCCCATTTTGATATGGTAGTACGCATCCTGGAGGTCGATCATGTGCATCCAATCATTCTCCTGCAGGAAGTGCAGGATAGATAGAAGGGTGGCCATCTGGAATGTTGTCTTGGCCACAGACAGGTTCAAGGCAGAGAGATCCAGAATGGGCCTCAAGTCCCCTGTCTTCTTTGGCACCAAAATGAACCCGAAATAGATGCCTAACCCAGACTGGTCTGGGGTGACAGGTTGAATGACTCATTGTGCTAGCAGCATTGCAATATCCAGTGCTGCATCCTCCCTTTATGCTGGTGGAATGTCCAGGAGGTGTCTGGGTGGATGGGGTGACAGGAGAAAGGGATTGAATAGCTTCTGGATATAATTTGCAACATCCAATGATCTTCCATGATGGACTCCTACACTGTTAGGTGTGGTAAAAGTGACCCCCAACAACCTCCAGACACGAGCAGCCGGGCATCCTTTCAGCATTGCTGCATGGGTCTCTCAGAGAAAGGCTCACGAGACCCTTGATTCCTTGGACCCCCCCCCTCTGCCTCTAGGGTGGCGTCTATCAAATCCCCCTCTGCCCCTGGGGGAATGAGAGTCCTGAGTGTCCTGGGAGTAGCTCTGATATTTTCAGAACCACATCTTCGTGCCCCCCCCCACTGATTCCTTGAGAAGGTTCACTGCTGGGCTGAAAAATAGATCCCAATGGCAGACAGAGTCTTCCTGTCCTTTTCACTCTGGACTAATGTGTCACGTACCAAATTCCCAAAAATTGAGGAACCATCATATGGGGCATTCGTAAAAGACACCTTGAAGGGTTCCAAAAAGCACAGAGCCAGACATGGCACCTGATGGCAACATCTGTACCAGCAGCTCTAGCAGTGCCCTCGGTAGAATGTGAGAGGAGATGCATAGAGGTGTTAGCAATAAAAGTGAGGGTGGCCATACGAGAGGAGAACACTTTCTTGTCCTCCACTGACATGGATCCAGGGGTAGACTCAGTTACCTCCTTGACCAGGTCTCACTGCAGTCTAATCACATGTGCCATATAATTCAGCACCCACACAGAGAAGGTCCCTGAAGCATAAACCTGCTTCCTAAAATAGTCCATCATCCTGGACTCTCAGTCAGGAGGGTGGACCGTGGAGCTCTCCTGAGCAAGCTCCTTCTTCAGGGCGACCGACACCACCATGACAGCAACTGGGATCCCTTAGTCCAATGGGTCCTGTCTGAAGGGGGACTCAAAACCTTGTCAGGGCATTTGGGAATGGGCTACACCATGTCCAGTTCCTTCCATGCCTGAGATGTAATAAGATCCAAAGGATCTGCGGGAGGGGACACCCAGGAAGTAGAGGTTCCTGTGCCAAATGCCTCCAGGAATACCGATTTGTCTAAGTTAGGTTTTGGGGCAGACCACCCCCCTCCACGCTGGCATAGGATTTCCATGATGTCTCCAAAAGAGACATCCTCAGGGGGTGACTGGGTGAACTTCCACTTCCTCCAAATTGGTGTTTCAGTGAGGGACTCTGGGAGGAAGCCCAAGTGCCTCCTTTTGAACATATGTTTGCAAGGGGATCTCCTCAGTGTGGATCTCTGGGGAGGACTTGCTGATGTCTTGCTGTTCCCAAGAGGGAGCACCCTGGGGCAAAGAGGCAACAGAATGTCCCTGAGGTGGTAGAATGGCTGAATCCGCACCAGAAACAGAGGGAGCTAGGACAGACTTCAAAGACAAGGGTCTTGATGGAATCGAGAGAAGCTTCTCCACCACATTGAAAGTCAAAGGGGAACGGGTCAATGGTCAGATTCATAAACCTCTGACCCAATGGGGTACCAGAGCTGAACCTCCAGGTGCAGAGATACCAATGGGAAGGCTCTGCTCTGAAAGGCTCAGACCTGATGTCATCCCCTCCTCAAGGCCATAGCCGGCGTCGAGGTACAAGGTACCATTGGACCGACCCCTTGACATTGAGTGCCTTTGGATCCAAGGGCTCAGAAACCAGAGGTCAGATCAGAGAAGCAGCTATAGGGATAAACACCAATTGCATGCCCCCAGCTCTGAAGGGAGAGGGGGCAGGCAGGACTCCCAACTGTATCTGGGCGCGGATAAAGTTCCTCATCATTCTATCCATCTCCACTTCCAAAAGGCTGTGGGGGGAGCTGGAAGAGGAGGCCACTGACACCGGCCTATTGGGGAGGTGAAGGGGAAGCCTGCTATGGTGACCAGGTCCGAAGCTCCTCCGTCTCTGGTGAGAACCGAGGGGAACGGAGCTGGGGAGACTCTGTCCTCAGAGCCGACCTAACTTTAGCTGACTGGCCCCCCCAAGCTGAGCGATCCAGAGATCACTTTCTGGCCCTGTCTTTAGAATTGACTAGTTTGACTTATCTGACTTGTCTCCATCCCTGGACCTCTTGGCAGGATTTTGAGTCCCATAAGCCGGGCGGAAACCAAAGTAGAAGCTGGTGCAGAAAAGCCCTGTGTTCCAGTGGCAGGCGGGGGAAGTATGCCTCTCAAAATTAGTTTATTTCTCCTGTCCATCAGCACCCAGGGATTAAACCCACCACAGATGGAACAGGAGGTGTCCAGATGGGCTACCCCAAGACATTCAAAGCACAGAGTGTGGCCATCAGCTGGGGAGAGCTTGTGGCGACACTCTGTGCATTTTCAGAAGCCTGGTTTGGGGGGATCAGACATACTCCCAAACACACGGCCTAACACACTCACTCACACAGGGAACACACACGCGGGAAAGAGAAAGGAAAGAAAAGTGTTTTTTTTTTTTTTTGTAGTAACCAATGCAGAGGGCATGAGGGGAGGTAGAAGAAACAAGAAAAGGGAAATATAGATAAAAAAGGCAAAAAAGAAGTTCACTTACCCAAAGTTTAAAGTTTTAGCAGAGAGCATGCATCGAGATGTGGACTAGAGCGTGGCAAATGAGATCTGAAGGGAGGAAGGAGACAGGGGCATTATGGGTAAGGGAAGGAGCATTGAGCTCAAATCAGATGCTGGATATGCGGCCGAGATGGATCCGGTAACCCACAGATTGGAGATCAAATGAAGACAACAACTTTAGATTATTTTTTTTTATTTGGTAAACCTGCAATTTTAATTTTGACCACTAGATGTCACTTGAGCATTTATAGCCTGTTTGGATTGAAGTCTTTTAACTTTATGACCTAATTATTAACTAGGCAATTGTTTTTCTTTATCTAGTGAATGTTGTTGTTGTTGTTGTTGTATCTTTCGGCTTTTCTCGATTAGGGGTCGCCACAGCGGAACTCCGGTCCGCTAATGATTGGCAGTAGATTTTTACGTACCGAGTTGCCAGCTCTGATGCACAACCTTCAACGAAGGTACGCCCATTCACGCATGTCTCCACACAGAAGACATTTTAGCTGAGAATCAAACAGACATCTTACTGTGAGGCGACAACGCTACCGCAGCACTACCACCGCAGTTCTAGTGAATATTTTATTTATTTATTTTACATTTGTTGACCGGGCTAGTCTAGCTGGATATATGTCCATTTCAGTAGAGACCTGGGGAGATAAGCTCCAAGACATAAACAAGAAAACCACAACCAAATAATAAAATAACAACCACAGTGATATATACAATGCATATTACAGGTTAACAAGAAATTTTCAGTGAGGGTAAAAATAATAGACAGTGCAAAATGCAAGTGCAATATAAATAGGGTTGCCACCTTTTCAAATGGCCAAAGTGGGACATTTTCGGTACAAACATCAGATTTTACAGGCCGACACATACCCACGGTCAGTACAAAGGATAGAACTTAACTTTTTTGCCTAAATAAAAGCTTATTCTTGTAGCATTTTAATTGCTTATTCTGTTTCTTATAACATTTAGGTATTTTAGATACAGAATAACTGCTTTATGCAACTATTACATAAAATATAGGAAATAATTTTGTCCTAAAATCTCAGGAAATTTACCATTTTTTTAATTTTTTGTCAGGACATAACTGCCCAAAGAGGGACTGTCCCTCGCAAATTAGGACAGGTGGTAACTCTAAATATAACATACAGTTAAAATGTATGAAAATAAATAAAATAAAATAAAGAAGACAGGGTATTGTATAGTACTATAAATAAAGAGAGTTAACTCTAAATAAGTAAGCACAGAGGTTGTCAATAATGAATTCAGAGGGAGATGGTATTTATAGTTAAAAAAGGAAGGTCTAGAAGTTCATGAGAAGTATGGGGTAGGCAGAGCCAAGTTTGAAGAGATAGATGATTAGTCAGGTTTAGCACAAGGGCATAACCAGTGTGTTCTGAGGAAAAGTTTTAGTCTGTTTTTAAAGAGTGATAAAGAGTCAAGTGAGGAAAGGTCACTGGGGAGAAGATTCCAGGATTTTCTAACAGCGTTGGAGAAGAGGAAATTGCCAGCCCTGTTGTTAGGTTTAGAGGTATGTACAAAAAGTTTGTTAGAAGAACATAAGGACTTCAGATTTTTATAGGGGGTGATGAGGGTAGATAGTATAGGGGTACAGGAAGGTTTATAAAGAGTCTTATGGGCAATGGTTAGTTGGTGGAATTTAATCAGATTTTGTAGTTCTAGCCATCCTAGCTGCTTTATGTTAATGCAATGGTGGGTTCTAAATGGGTTGCCTGTAGCAAATCAGGCTATGTTATTGTAGGATATTTCCAGTTTGCTAAGGTTATTTTTAGAAAGGTTAGTAAAAATGGGTGAGGCATAGAGGAGTGTAGAGATTAGATGAGTGTGAGCTACAGTTGTTTTGGCTGTAGGTGAAAGGAAGGGTTTAATCCTATAGAGAGAGAGACAAGTTTTTTGTTGACAGTTTTTATAGTATTGTTGATATGGGTGTCAAAGTTCAGATTATTGTCTATGGTGATGCCAAGTACTTTGGTGGTTGGGTCTGGTGATATAATGGTACCACTGGTGGATGTAACTGAGAAATTAAAAGGAGAGGACTTGTGAGTAGGATTGAAGAGGAGAAGTTTAGTTTTATTGGGGTTCAAGAGAAGGCAACGCTTTGTGAACCATTGTTCAACTGTGTTAAATACCTTCTGGGTAAGAGAGTGAAGTTCAGAGGTGGATGTGGCTGAGCATATCAGTGTGGAGTCATCAGCATATTGTATGCATGTGGCCTGGGGGATGGCTAGATAGAGGCCATTAATAAATATGGAGAAGAGGATAGGTCCTAGGATGGAGCCTTGAGGGACACCAAGGGTAATGGGCAGGAGTGTGGATTGAGTATTGTACCATAGTACAGCCTGTTGTCTTTTATCTAGGTAGGACTGGAACCATTTTATGGAAAGTGCATCTAATGACAGGGATTTGAGTATTTTTGTGAGAATCTGGTGATTTACCATGTCAAATGCTTTAGACAGGTCAATAAATAGTGCAGAGGAAAAATAATTAATGTTGCGTTTTTTGTTAATGCAATCAGTAAAGGAAAGGAGGGCAGTGGTAGTGCTTTGTGAAGGTCTGAAACCATGTTGACAACTGGAAAGTAAGTTATTTTGGATTAAATGGATGAATAATTGCCTAGGGATGCATTTCTCCATGATCTTTGCCAAAGGAGAAAGGAGGGCAATGGGGCAGTAGTTTGAGAGTTCAGAGAGTCCACCTTTATGGAGGGGGATAATATGAGATATTTTCGATATGCTGGGGATGTGACCTTTGCTAATAGTTCTGTTGATCAGAATGGAAATGGGGTAGGCGATAGCTTTGGCTGATAGTTGTAGATACTCAGCAGGTAGTTGGTCTGCTGAGGGAGAGCATGGTTTTAATTTTTGTATAAGGTTTAGGATGTATGTTGTTGGGACATTTTGGAAATGAAAAGAAGGGGGTAGGGTTATGTTATAGGAAGGTAAGGTAAAGCTATTAGGTGATAGCTGACTAGCTAGTCTTTGGATAGCATTAGTAAAAAAGGTATTAAAGGTATTGGCTGCATGCAAGGGATCTTTGTAGTCTATATTTTGAGGGTATGGTGTAGATGATTGACCTGGATGGAGTAATTGGTTAATGCTAACCCAGAATTTTTGTGGGTTGTTATGGTTAGCTTGTTGAAATTGTAGGTAGTAGTTTCTTTTATCAGAGAGTATAGCTTTCTTAGTGTCATTTCTTAACTGTCTAAAGGTTTGTTGGTCTACAGGATTTTTAGTCATTCTCCATTTGGACCAATGTTTATTTCTGAGTTGGAGTTTGTGTTTAGTTTCTTTTGAGAGCCATGGGGCTGAATTGGTTTTGATTCTAATTAGTCTGATTGGAGCATGGTGGTTAAGAATGGCAAGGAAGTTAGAGTTAAAGTATTTAACGGCTTCTTCTAAAGGGAGGTGTTTTAAGGGAGACCAATTGCATGCTCTTGGTTCCATTTGGAATAGTTAAGGATTAAAGTTCTTTTTGGATCTGACATTTCTGATAGAGGTTGGAATGGGAGTACTGGCTTTATGCCTGATTATGTAGGTCAGTGAGTGGTCACTTATATCATCAGGGAGGGTTCCAGAATCATAAAAGTGAGGATGTTTGTTTATGAGAATTCAGTCTAATATGGTTTCTTTCTTGTTAGCTTTATTTATCCTGGAGGGGGAGGTAATGGTTTGTGAAAAACCATATTGGTTAATGTGGGTGGTAGGGAGGTTGCTACAATAGCAGTTCCAATCAATGTTTATATCACCCAGGATTATGGTTTCTTTGGGCAGGTGTTGGGATGGCCAGGAAAGGATATTTTCCATGGTGGCAACGTTATTACCAGGAGGTAGATAGGTACAGATAACATAGATGGATTTGGCATTGTTAAGTTGAAGTTTGGAGATGAGAATTTCTGTATTGGAATCTAGAGGTAGTTTACAGTTGTATGTGGTTAACTGTAAGCCAGATTTAAATAGAATAGCAACCCCTCCACCCTTCTTGGGTACTCAGTCAAGTCTGAGGATATTATATCCAGGTGGGATGATTTCTTTGTCTTTGGTTACAGGTTTTAGCCATGTTTCAGTTAAGCAGCGAATGTCAAAGGAGTAGATTTGTAATAGAGCATGGAGTTGAGTTACTTTGTTGTTAATGCTACGTATATTAAGATGAGCTACTAGGAGGGAGTTAGGTGGTTTAGTAAGGGAATGAGTAGGAGATTGATTAAGGTGATGGAGAGGGGTGGGAGTTGTTGTCGGGCCTGGGTTAGGGTGGATATCACCATCCTTTAATGAAAGGAGTAGTCTTAGATAGCTTGGGTTAGGGAATCTGCTGTATAGAAGTAGACCTTTCCTGAGATTTAGGGTGTTGTATTTAATGTGTAGTATTCTATGATACTTTGCAAGTAGGTAGTTGGGTGAAGATGTTATATTTGCATGGATAGAGAGGACAGGTAGGGATGGAGAGTTGGTGTGTTTATTAGGGAAGTGAAGGTGTGGATATAGTTGGTGTTCATAGTAGGTGAGTAAGTAGGCAAAGATTAGATGAGGTAATAGTAAAAGGATGAATAAAAGTAGGAATTATAGTGGGGTGGGTGGTTTATACATTGGAAGGATAAATTATAGGATGTCTGTATATAGGTATGGAAGTATAAAGGGTGAGGATGGGGGGAAGGAGGAGGGGTGTGGTAAGAATGAAGGGGAGTGGTGAGAGAAGGCAGGTATGAAAGAAGAAGGCCAATGGTAAAGTGTATGGGGAATTATGGGAAGAGGAAGGGGTGTGGTTATAGAGTAGAAGAGTAGGACCCCTGGGGGTGTGTGGGAATTAGGGGTAGGGAGGGGAGCGGAGTGAGCCCACAGGGCAAACGAAGTGGGTAGAGACAGATGTTGAAGCAGTTAGAGAGGAAACAATCAGCAAAACTGACTCCAAAATGTAAGTTGGAAAGTCAGACGAGGGTAAAGGACAGTGAGGAGTGAGCCTAGAAAAGGTGGTTGTAGACAGTAGTAGTAAAGGGTAAAGTGAGAGGACTAAATATCAATTCAGTTACTACAGGAGGAATTAAGGTATGTAGCTAGGCAACGGATGGTTAAGAAGGAGATGTGGCTGGTATAAGAGTGCCACCTAGTGGACAGGTCTATTATTGCAGGCTGATATGAGAAGGCGCTAGTTGGAGTACAACAACAGAGGATGGGGGAGAGAGGGTGTTAAGGTACAGAAGAGGGGGGGTAGAGGCTGCTGGCTGTCCTAGCTCAGGTCGTGCTCTAACACCTGTAGTAGTGGTACAGTAGTAGAAAGTCTTTTTTGGCAGGAATTACTCAACAGACATACTTTTCTGGTATCCTTGAGAGAGGGATTGTAGGGAAGTTATGTTGTGAGGTGAACCGCTTGTATTTGGAGAGGGTCCTTTAGATTCCTACAGACTAGTGCTGAAAGCACATGTAGAGCAGGGTAACTTAAGGAGGCAAGAGAGACAAGGTAGTGATGAGAAACAAGAGTTAGCACATAGCAGGTAAGATTGGTCAAAATTGCACTAAACATTCACAGAGACAAATATATAGATTGTCAGCTTACATTTCTAAAATCCATGCATTTCAAATGTCACTACACATTAACAGAGACAATATCTATAGAATAGCAGTTATATATTTGCAAATCCTAGGTAGCAGAAATGTTAAAACCTTAAAGCAATCGTTATATGCCCCTTTATAGTAGCAATAGAGATAGAGGTAACAATTAAAACATTCCTACCAATTTAGCTACAGCATTAAAAAAAATCTTAAATGATTTCTATAAGTATGATGCTGGAACAAGACACTATGGGCACAGTAGGACTACACTTTGCAACTTGGGGTTATGTTTCATAGTGCAGTGCACAGAGAAATAGGATAGCTATTTCAATTAGCTTAGGGGTTCTGTGCGACAGCGCTAAGGGATTGCTAACCAAAGGTGCTTGTATCAGGAATTTAGCTTCTGTATGGTATGTCAGCTTATTAACAGCATTAAATACTGCTGGAGGGAGGTACTTTGGGAACAGCTTGGCAAGTAGTGTAGCCCATACCCCTTAAGAGACTCCACATGGATGGCGTACCTTCAAAGCCGTTCACAGGCTTAAAACAGCAGAGTTTGGAAAGGAAAAAAATATATACAGATAGCTGCAGAAGGAAGGTCTGTGGAAGAGATTTAGGCTTCACGGTAAACGCTTGGGTGGCGCCGCTCAAAAAGCTGTTTACCAACGTTGGACATTTAAAGCATACAGGCACGCTCATAGAAGGGTCTGCATGAGTGGGGTTTAACAATTAAGCTGATATCGGCTTTCTAAATAACCAAGGCAGAATTGTAAAGCTATGTTGACTCACTATGCAAGCAGGCACGCTCAGAGAAGGATCCTCATTAGTGGGGGTTTAGCAATTAAACGCTTAAGTGGCACCGCTCAAAAAAGCTGTTTACCACCTTCGGATATTTAAAGAGTACAGGCACGCTCAGAGAAGGGTCCGCATGAGTGGAGTTTAACAATTAAGCTGATGTTGGGTTGCTAAATAACCAAGGCAGAACCATAAAGCTATGTTGACTCACTATGCGAGCAGGCACAGGCACGCTCAGAGAAGGATCCTCATTAGAGGGGGTTTAGCAATTAAGCTGATATCGGCTTGCCAAATTACCAAGGCAAACTATAGAGCTAGATGACTCACTATGCGAGCAGGCTCAGCTGAACAGGAATGGTAGTTCTAAATACCCTTATGGAAACTCCACGAGGGTGACGTAGTTCAGTGAGCTGTGTCCAGGCTTAAGAACAAGCAAACCTTAACGACACTCACATGTATGGTTTGGCAAGGGTGCTTGCATACAACTCCACCGCTCTCAGCTTACAAACACCAATAGTAATACGCTACTTTTACAGCAAGCCTTTAGAGCACAAGCTTACTACGTGCAATTCTAATTTTGACCACAAGGCTTGAAGTCGGTTATCTTTATGATTTGATTTTCATATTGCCTAGATTCATAGTCTTTAGTGTCTTTAAGTCTAAGTTCTGATGTATGAGTGATATGTTTAAAACATGTACATTATTCTGAAAATGAGTGTCTTTTTATTCTGTGGCTTTTAAAGTTGATTAACCTATCTATGTGAATCTTTAAGTTATACAGAGTACGAACTGTTAACCCTGCCTTTTTTTCCATATCTCTGTATGCTGTAATGGTAAAGTTTCACTGTTTATTAACTATGTTTTGTTTTTTATCTTATGAACTGGTTCCTTAGTGCACTATGATGTAACCTTTTTTTCCGTTGCTCATAGATTTAAATTGCTGTTTCTTTTTATTGCATAGCCTATCAAGCATGATGGTTATTTCCTGAAGACTAACTGAAATCTGCACTAAACAGATAACTTAATAAGTGGTCTTGAAGCATAATTACCATATTCTGTGTTAACTTATGTCTATACATTTTTATTTAAATTTGCTCTATAATGCTACTTACTTTTTTTAACTTTTATGTGCTGTAATAGATGTCTGCTTCCTAAATTTGTGCTTGAAATATTTTATGAATATTTATGAGCTATAATAGTTTACTAAAACTTATACGTTCTGTATTTTAAGTCTATACCTTTGCAGTGTCTGAGTCCTTTTAGTTTTCTGACTAATGTACAATAATTATATAAAGTGCACTGTAATTTGTAAACTAATTAACAAATTAAGCGTGCCTGTTATTGCCCTTAAGTGCACTGAATAACTGTTACTACCTATTCTTTAGAAAACTTATCTTAACAGTTTACTAAACGTATGCTTTCTGTATTTCAGGTCTATACCTTTGCATTTTCTGTTAGTGTCTTTTTTAACTTTCTGACTAATATACAATATTTATATAAAGTGTACTGTAATTTGTAAATTAATTAACAAATTAAGCCTGCCATGCTATACCTTGAATATACTGAATAACTATTACTACCTATTATTTAAAAAATGTATTTTAATAAGCCTGTAAAAAATAATTCATAGGGTCATAAGTTGGTACTAGGCTATCGGCCCTAGGGCCTATACAAGCCAAGCCATAACAATTCCCTGGATATTTCTTCCCACAATATTTAATTCCCTCTAAAAATAATTTTGTTACTTTACCTTTAACTAATGACTAAATAATGTAATTTTGTTATTTTACTCTTAAACTAATGACTGAATAATGTGAAGGATGATGTAGTAGAAATGTATGATGTAATAAGCCTGTTACAAATAAGTCTGTGACTTTACCCTTAACTAATGACTAAATAATGTAATTCTGTTACTCTACCCTTAACCCTTAAAACTAACGACTGAATAATGTGAAGTAACTGAGCATTATTTTTATATTCTGAGATTTGACTGAAATGTACTATACTGAACACATAACTGAGTATGAATGTCATATTCTGAATCTTGACTGAAATTTACATTAGCGTATACTAAACATTTAAAATAGTTGTGTATTGTCTGGAAACTAACTAATGAATGTGTGCCATAGTCTGCAGCTTATTAACCTTTGTGTGTTATATCATACACCAGTGTTTCACCAGTTAAGCCCCTAAGACATAACATAAAAACAAATATCTTAGTCATAGGCAACTCAATTGTGAGACACACAGATGTTCCTCTCACCAGGTTGGAAAAGGAAAAAGTGATAGCTTGTCAGGTGCCAGGATCTGCCATATCACACACGCACTCAAGTCTGTCTGCAACAGGCACTGCTATGAATCTGTCATAGTTCATGTTGGTGTGAACGACTTGAGACATACCTCACTGGACTATATGAAGAGAGACATGACTGAGCTCTCTGATTATGTATCCCAGGCAGGTATGTCCCTAGCCTTAAACAGCATTTTAACTCCACCCATGATGATACCTCAATACACACAAAAAAAGATTTACTTCAACAACTGGCTTAGTTTCTGGTGTCATTCAAAGGAGATCCAGTATCTGTCAGCCTGGGATGACATGGTCAACATACCTAGATGCTTTGCCAGAGATGATCTTCATCTGTCACACCTGGGATTTCAGTTACTGGCTAAGGCACTTGTCAACCCCATAGTGCCTTTCTCAGGCAATGTCACAAGAACAAAATTCCCAGTGTAAAAAATCCCTCTAAAAATAACCGGAAGGTTATGCGGCTAAATGCTATGAGTCTAAACCAGAAACTACACTCACTGGAAGTAGTCCTCACCTTAGAAGATGCTGACATTTGTGCAGTAACTGAGACCTGGTTTAAGGCTGCAGAGAGCACCCCAGCTATACCAGGTTACATTTCCTTCCACACATTCAAACCACAAACTGAAGGCATGAGAACTAAAGGAGGTGGTGTATCAATATTCATTAAAGATAAATACACCTCTAGATTGGTTAAAAAGCATGATTCCCTTGAATTATTTTAGGTGCAATTGAATGTAGGTAAGATCCATCTTCGGGTCATTGCCAGCTGTAGGACCCCCTCCATGAATCAGGATATCCACTCAGCCTACTTGTATTTACTTGAGTCAATCAAGATACAACCAAACACCCTGGTTTTAGGTAACTTTAATTACCCATCCATTGACTGGGTAAATTATACATGTTCTAACTCACTTACCCAAAGGTTCCTGGACTTTATTAACTCCAATGCCCTGTAACAGCTGGGTGACACACCCACAGGGGGCTTAAACATCCTGGATCTGGTGCTCATCTACATGGGGACCGCTGCACCAACTCCAGTGTGTGGCCATCCCTGGTGAGATCTGACCACAAATCAGTCTCTCTAGAACTAACTCTAACACAAGACCCCACCCAGCAACAACTAGACTAAAAACCTTCTCCAAGGCAAATTACAACCTCTCACATGACAGCATAAATAGCTTCACAGCCCTTCCCCCAACTGATGGAACAGACCCTTAGGTTTATAGGTTTTTAGATTAGTACTAGGCTAACTGCCCTTGCGAGCCATTTTAAGCATAGCCACTTACCCCATGTGAGAATCAAAGCCTGCACATTGTGTTTGTAAGGTAAACACCTTAACCATTATGCTAGACACCTACTCTGAGTTATACACCAAAGCTTTATATGAGCACCTGTACAATTATATTGACTCTGCCATAACTGATAGAACCAAAGCAAGATCTTCAAGGAAAAACAAACCTGCTTGGTGGACAACTGCCATTAATAGGCTATATAATAGGAGAAATAAATTGCTGTCTAAAAGTAGGAAGGAACAGTCACAAAACTGGAAACACTACCTCCTCAACTTGAACTGGCAAACAACACTCCTAGTGAAGTCCTCCAAAGCTAACTGTGAATCCAAATTAGCTTTCCTAACTAAGGATAACCACTAGTCATTCTTTAGTTATATTCATAACCTCAAAGGTAAGGCCCAGATTTCTACTGAACTCATAGTTAATAGTACTATACATACGCAACCTGTGGATATAAAAAACCTGCTGTTTGACAGGTTCATTGAAAACTTCACTCCCTTGTCCCCACTGCATATACCCCAAAGGATCCGTAACACCTGTCCCCACCTAGTATCTCTGAGAAGCAGGTCTTAAAAGCCCTCTCCAAGGCCAAAAGCACAGCCACTATGGGATCAGACAACATCCCAAGCTGTGTTATACATGGGTCAAAAAGGGAATTAGCATCACCACTGGATGCTTTTCAGTCACAGCCTAAGCACTGGCTTCATCCAAGCAGAATGGAAAACAGCTACTGGCATCCCTTTGCACAAAGAGGGTGCATCCATGGACCCCGGAAACTATAGACCAATTAGGCTGACAAAAGGCCATGGAATGAATTATCATGAACCTTATTAACCAAAGATATAGGAAATCTCCAAATGCTTGACCCTACCCAATTTGGCTTTGTCAAGGTGAGATCATGCCTGTTAAACATGGTGGACTTCTATAAGACAATCACCAAAGCCCTAGACGAGGGCAAATCTGTGTGTACGGCCTACATAGACTTAGCCAAGGCCTTTGACATAATCCCCCACTCAGGCATCATTGATAAACTCACCTAGCTGGGTATCAACCCATATATTGTCAGGTAGGTTGGAAACTGACTCACTGATAGAACCCACAAGGTCAAAATAGGGGACTCCACCTCCTCCAGCAAACCCATAACCAGTGGTGCTCCACAGGGATTGGTTATGGGATCCCTACTGTTCAGAATCTACTTCTCTAAAGTACAGACTAAAACTAAAGGACTGTGACTGATAAAGTTTGCTGAGGACTGCAAACTGGGAGCAATCACTGAAACTCCTTGTGATGCCCACATCCTGCAAGAAAGTTTTACACAGACTAATGATTGGTGCCAAAGTCATGGTCTTAAACTTAATGCAAAAAAATGCATTATCATCCCCTTTGTCAAGGGTGACTTTCCTTCAAACTACCACATCAATAGCAATACCCTAAGCACACAGTCAGTGGTGAGAGATCTGGACACACAGGCCAACAGCAACCTTAACTTTGATCACTATGTCTCCACAGTGGTAAGAGGGGCATTTTATATTGCTAATCTCATAAGTAAGGGCATTGCCTCCAGAAACAAAGAGGGTATAACACCCTTGTACTCTTCCCTCATCAGGCCAATAACAGAATACAATGTTCCCTTTGGTATGTTGCTTTCCAAACACCTGTAGCAATTGGAGAGAGCACAAAGGTTCTTTACAAAAAAAATTCAGGGTCTTTAAGATCTGTCTTATGCTGACAGACTGAAATCATTGTCAGTTTACTCTGTGTCATAGAGACTGCTCAGAGGTGACCTGTGCCTCAGACCCAGCTTTAATCAAAATGCTGCACAGTCACAAGACAAATGGCACACTGGTCACTCGCACAAAGAACTTTAACCTGGTATGTGACATCAACAGAACTTGTTGGAGAGACAGACTTGTCTCATAGAGGTTGCCCCACCTTTGGATGAAGCTTCCTATTAATGTTAAACAAAGCCCCTCACTGGTGCTATTTAAGCGTAATTTGGACGATTGGATGGGTAACCAGAAATTCACCCTGTGGGTTCCACCTTTGTCCCTCTTGGACAGGGGCAATAGGCACTGATTGTAGTGTCTGCTTGAACCAGACCCACTTGGGAACATGGGTTGAACTTGGCAAGGCTTTTAAGGGCCCTGGGGCCATTAGCCTAGTAATGATCAAACCAGAGTCCAAGGCAATTTTCTGTTGTGCTTGAGAGGTATAGTTGAATTCAGGGTGATATAATGGGGTCACGGTTTTAAGTTAGCGTGAGGTTCTAAATATCATGCACAAGGTTTTGTGTTAATATCAGCACTCTTTTGGTAAATCCAGTCCCACAGCCTGCTGAAGTCTAATCTCAGACCTCTCTAAACTGAAGTGCCTCATTTCTCTGATTTGAAAAAGAGAAAACCATCTGTGTTCATGAAACAGCTCCCTTCTCACTGCACAAAGTAAGCTGTAATGTCTTTTAATGTTACTTGTAAAGTCAATATATTTATTTACTCATAGACAATGTATATTGCTTTGATATTTAATATCTTGGCTCATGTCAAAGCTGAAAGGGGGTAATTGGACAGGTAGTCTTACAACTTTAACAGGCAAATAAAAATTAACCTGATCTACAGAGTAAGGCATTTTACCCTCATCCAAATTCACAGATTGTTCTGGCAACCATACTTGTCACATATGTACGTATGTGAAGTTAATATAATTGCAGTATGCAATGGAGATTACTACAATTTCAGCACAGAGCGATTACTAAAGTGTGAGTGCTGCTTTAAGGCAGATTACAGTATGAGCACAAGTTTAAGGGAAATTACTACAGTGTGAGCAGCAATTTAAGGTTTGAATATGTGTAAATATATTTGTATGTTTATATACTTATAAATTTGTAAATATGTTGTAAATAAGAATTTCTTTTGAAATATAAATAAACGACCCCTACTCTTTTTGATAGGTGCCATGGGATCTTTTACACCTATCTGAGCTAACACCATCTATTGCAGATACAGCCATAACATATCAGCTGAAGGACAGAACTACAGAAAACTGAAACACCTGATGTCCTTAAGGGCCCATTTGTATATATTCCATGGGCCTCTATTACAGGACGTTTAAGGTATCACACAGTGAAAACTCCAGCTTGGCTTGTTTTTTCTTGCAATGTTTACTGAGTGATGTGTGTGTGTGTGTGTGTGTGTGTGTGTGTGTGTGTGTGTGTGTGTGTGTGTGTGTGTGTGTGTGTGTGTGTATGCATTTATAGCAAATACCGAGAAAGAAATTAAGTGCTTGGAAGCTATGGGGGTCATGCTAAAACAAAGTGAATTCAGTGAAGGATAAACAGTATGGTGAATAACGTCAAACAAAAGTTAATAATATTTAAACAAGAGGATCAAAAAAGGAACATTACCCACTTCAGACAATGAATGAGATAGTAAAAACAACATCCAATGTAAAGTATTTTTCATCACTTGACGGTAACTAAGGATTTC
The DNA here is from genome assembly GCF_019279795.1 of Protopterus annectens. Taxonomy (NCBI): domain Eukaryota; kingdom Metazoa; phylum Chordata; order Ceratodontiformes; family Protopteridae; genus Protopterus; species Protopterus annectens. Next base: position 978,008,227 of record NC_056734.1, on the reverse strand, counting down.
AGAAATTTGGAATCTCTGAATGTACGGTGAAAACACCAAACTTTTAGCAAAATACTCCGGTAGCACCAATAAGCGTTAAAACACCAGCAATCACGGTAGTTGGCAAACAGTCTATTTAATATATCCACATCACGCCACAACGACAAACAAAATAAAACAACATGAAGTACGAACAAGAACGGAGCACTGTTACACTTAGGATGGCAGAAAACTAAATAACGCCAAAAATAGATTACGCCAAATAATATTCCAACAATTAAGCGCTTTCAACCAGTGTCCCTGGTCTTCATCAGAACTGTTGTCAATAGACATACATTGAATTTAAATAAGTTCTTTGGCGCCAAAAAACTTTTGTATCTTTAAAGGTACAGTATACATATTATTCCTGAATCAGTATGTTACATCCAGTTATATACAAAGTAAACGATCCATAAGTATAATCAAAAGACTTGCTGTAAAAATACTTGCTGTGAAAATATGAACATTTATCAAAATTCCTATCTAATGCCATGCATCAATAATAAACTTGTCACACTAATCCTGCGTACCAACAATGATTTGCGTACTAGTTGATTAACGCAAATGAGTCTTCTCAAGTAAGCAGCCCCTATGCTAATCTAATATATACAAAATTATGTTACACTTAGGATGGCAGAAAACTAAATAACGCCAAAAATAGATTACGCCAAATAATATTCCAACAGTTAAGCGCTTTCAACCAGTGTCCTGGTCTTCATCAGAACTGTTGACAATAGACATACATTGAATTTAAATAAGTTCTTTGGCGCCAAAAAACTTTTGTATCTTTAAAGGTACAGTATACATATTATTCCTGAATCAGTATGTTACATCCAGTTATATACAAAGTAAACGATCCATAAGTATAATCAAAAGACTTGCTGTAAAAATACTTGCTGTGAAAATATGAACATTTATCAAAATTCCTATCTAATGCCATGCATCAATAATAAACTTGTCACACTAATCCTGCGTACCAACAATGATTTGCGTACTAGTTGATTAACGCAAATGAGTCTTCTCAAGTAAGCAGCCCCTATGCTAATCTAATATATACAAAATTATGTATAAAAATATCAAATTATTACCAGCTTGTGTAATATTATTCGTGTGCGTATAGTTATAAAAAGAAACACAAAATTGATGGCCTTTTTAGACGTTGTCAATATAAATATTTTGATACTGCACTTGATAACTATATGCTGTCAATATGTGAATGTAAATATAAATATATAAATATATAAATATATATTAACTATCAAATTATCAAAATAATCAAATTGTGTATACATATGCAATCAAAACATTAAATAATAATATGAAAAAGTGGATAATAAATAGTGTTAGGAAGTGGATAATTAAAAAATAATTATTACAGTTGTCATATTTGTAAAAAATATTTTATATATGTATATATATATATATATACATTAAAATATGTTAAAATATGAATATATAAAAAACTTAATATGTAGTACCTAATAAGTTATTGACAAATATATTTACAAACTGTTTACTTAAAAGGTAATATATATATAAACATGTATAAATATATGTTAAAAATATTGAAAATTGTGAAAATGAAAAATAAATAATACATACAATTAATCATTAACTATCAATTAAACAATATAAATTAATATGAATTAATAAATTCTTGTAATATTGGAATTCCATTTTAAAAAATTCTATTTTAAAAATATTGCACAATTGAACTAAAAATATTGCACAATTGAACTAAAAATAATCCCTCACTACAAAAACTGTGGAGCTCATATAATTCTCAAATTTCACACCTATATTCATAGTAAAAGTGTTTTTGTAGATATAAAGTCATTTAACCCTGGAGGACTGGTTGCATCTAACTGTAATTGCCACCATGTCTCTCGAAATGCCAAAATACCTTTGAGATCACCACCCCTAGGGTCATTAAAAATGACTTCAAGTATAGTAAATTTAAAGGTGTGTTTGTCCCCAAATAACTCAATGTGACGAAACAGAGCATTGGTTCTGTCCTTATTTTTGATACAATAGATGTGATCATAGATGCGTTTTCTCAAACATCGCTCAGTTCGACCTATATAAAATGCAGGGCAAACTTCACATTTGGCTAAATAAACCACTAGTTTCGTATTACAATTCCCTTCCTTACTGACAATTAAACTCTTATGCCCGTTCTGTAATACTATTTTCTCTTCATTTGACATGTATCGGCAATAATTACAGAATCCACATTTTCGACTTCTAGGTCTCTTTGGTTGAATGACCTTCTGTCGTTCAAATAGTCTCTTTAGATTCTGTCCCATCCTATACACAAATCTGGGTTTATTACCTAAAATTTTGACTAAGACTGGGTCATTACTGATCAAATGCAAAAACTTATATATAATCCTCTTAATTTCATCTGCCGCTAAACTGTATGGTATAATACAGGCTCTGAAGAAATTGGAGTTCACACCATTAATTTTCAAAGTAGAATTAACATTATTTATTTTGTTAGTTATCTCACCTGAACCTAAAAGTGGTTTGAATTTCGTACCCCAGTTGGTGATAATATATGACTGGACATCTTCCATCATATCCACCGGGTACCCTCTTTGTCCAAATAATGTTTTGATGAAATTCAATTCCAACAGTAGATTATCATAATCAGACACCATCCTGGCTGCACGGATATATTGACCTTTGAACACATATTTCACTTTTGGAGGGTGGCAGCTAGTATATTCTAAATAATTGTTGGAAAATGTGGTCTTTCTATGTATACGGGAACTTATTTTACCATCGTGATAAGTTATATAAGTATCCAAATAAGGTAAACCTTTTATGTCATAAGAGTGTGTGAATTTCAAATATTCACTACTACTGTTTATAAACTTTATAAATTCCAACATTTCATCTTCGCCTCCCTGCCAAAGGATGTATATGTCATCCAGAAACCTAGAATAATATTTGACCTTACTAAAATATTGGCTCTTGAATAATAAAGTGTCTTCCCAATTCAACATAACCAGGTTGGCGTAGATGGGAGCACAAGCTGCTCCCATGGCTATGCCCCTTGTTTGTCTAAAATGCTCACCCTCAAAATAGATGAAATTATTTTCCAATACAATAGACATCATTTCTGAAATCAAACATATAGTATCCCAGTCTAAGTCAGTGTGCCTCGTCAAACTGTTTGTAAACGCTTCTAACCCTTCAACTTTGGGTATACATGAAAATAAGTCGATCACATCTATTGTAACAATGTAAAAAGGACTGTCACTTGAAATATCATTTACTGGATAATTGGAGAGAAAACACCATGAATCTTTGACCATATGATTAATAATAGTATAAATATTTTTTAATTTTATATCAATAAATTTACCTATAGAGAAGGTTTTAGACAGACTACCGGATACTATCGGTCTCATAGGGGGATCCTGTAAATCTTTGTGTGTTTTAGGTATGCCTACGATAGTGGCTAACTTAGGGTGTGTAACCTTAATGAATTTATATATTTCATCATTTATCCTTGCTTCTAATAAATACTCCTCAAGGTACGAATCAATTCTTTGGTAGGCTATATGTAATTCATTCAATGAAATAGTTTCATAATTGCCAGTAGTATACAATATATTGTACATTTTCTGAGTGTAAAGTAAATTATTGTATATGGCTATACCTCCCCCTTTGTCCGGTTTCATAATTCTAATAGAAGGGTCTTCTCTTAATGTCTGTAATAACACAGTTTCATCATATGTCAAATTCTTAATATCCGTCACTCTTTTCAAATTTTGATATTCACTGTAAATTTCCCTTGTAACTACCTTATCAAATACATCAATTGTCGAATCATTTATAGGTGTGAAATTACTTTTAACTGTAAAAGAAGATCCAGCACTATCCAAACCATCACTCATGTTCTTGTTTGTCTTATCTTTAAAAAAAATATCAAGATTGATTTTCCTAATATATTTCTTAAAATCAATCAATACTTCAGCAAGTTGAAATTTAGGGTTTGGAATGTATTTCAAACCTTTCTCAAATAAACCAAAATGTACTTTGTCAATACTAATATTAGAAAAATTAAAAATGTTAAAATTACGATAGGAATGAATGTTCCCTTTTGTAACTATGTCTTGTTCATCTAAATTTGTAGGTAAGCCAGTACTTTCACTATCAACCACCATAGAGGTATAGGCTATGTTGTTGTCAACCTGAGCAGTACCTAATAATGATTGTTCATTTTCCTTACCCATTGGTTCCCCCTTGGGTGTGTTTTCTGATATGTGTTGTAATAAGGTGGATGTTTGTCCTTCGGATACCTCTGAAAACCCTGTGTCTCAGGGATTCCACAGTCATTAAAACAATCATCAGAGACAGTACCTAGACAATCATCACTGTGTCTATTAAATTTCACATAATTACTATGCTCATTAGACACCATAGAACGGTTCTTTGGCCAAATATAGGCCATTTGTTTGTGGTACTGTTCCCTATCCCGCTTCATTTTATTATTTTTACGTTGACACAACGTTACTGCCCATTTTTCAGCATCTACAAATTGCTTATTGTACAACTTCTCCCAATCCCTAAATAATAAATCACTAACTATATTAGTATTTAAATTATCCACTTCCTGAATAAGTTTACATAATTTTTCATCGTAGAATTTCATTAATAATTTTTGGCGTTATTTAGTTTTCTGCCATCCTAAGTGTAACAGTGCTCCGTTCTTGTTCGTACTTCATGTTGTTTTATTTTGTTTGTCGTTGTGGCATGATGTGGATATATTAAATAGACTGTTTGCCAACTACCGTGATTGCTGGTGTTTTAACGCTTATTGGTGCTACCGGAGTATTTTGCTAAAAATATGGAATCTCATCAGCTTCCAACATTTTTCAGAGAGCTTTTGATAATACGGTAAAAGCACTGTGGACATCAGTGACTATGTTTTGGTCTGGAATACAAGATTGAACATGATCTTTATCTGATTAAGCTACTTGATAGGCAACAACAGAAAGGAATGAGACTGAAAAGGAGCAGATGCAAAATCTGTGTAGCTTCATTCATGTACATGGATGACATTTCTGCATCAGAAGAGTTTATAACATATCCTAGTAAGCTGAAGACATCATTAGCACACAAAAACATTTAATAGAACATCTGAAATGTGCTTTCGAGACATGATACTATAGCAATTATAAGTTTATTCCAGACTTATCAGAAGTGGCCGTGCCATTAAATAAGCTTCTAGACAGGGATGTGTATACATATTTTTGTGTCAACAGTAGGAAAATCATTTTGATATGTTGAAAGATCTGGTCACTACAGCACTGATACTCAACTTTTATGAGGTATCACAAATATATTCAAGCAATATATGAAAACCTGAAAGATCTTTATGCAGCCCTATTGAAGGAAGTAGACTAGGTGCAATTGTTTAGACAGACTCTCTTGATAACATCATATTCAATCTGAGAAGATGATGTTGGCAATAGTATTTGACTCTCAGAAATTAAATTTTTGTATTTATGATAAAATGTTGCAGAGATAGACCATAAGCTGCTTCAAAACATTTTTTAAATTACAACATAAGGTATCTGCAAGACCCTGGAAATGCTCACCTACTTACAAGAATATGTCTTAGAAGTTCAGTGCTAGCATGTAAAAATACACATCAAGCAATATGTTAAGAAAAGCACAACTACAGCAGTGGAAAGATGATTTGGTTGAAAGAGAGCTACAAGTCCTATAAGTTGTTTCCCAACTGTCAAACTCAGCTGAAAACATATAGGAACTCAAACCTGTACTCAGAATGAGATTGAATAAGACATTATACTTGATTTGGTTACGTCAGGATATATTGCAAAATCAGCTCATCCTTCCAAAACAAATGAACTGCCAGTGCTCCAAATTTTGTTGCATGAAAAAGACAGTTTGTAATTATTTTTACCAGTAACAGATACTATTCTTAATATAACCTATGAATCACATCAAGACATAAGGAAATGCAAATAAAGAGTCTGTGATACACTGCTTTGGCCTAGCATGAAAGGCAAATATAACAAACAATCAGAAATTGTAAAATTTGTAACCTATACAGAAAATCAGAAAGAGGAACCAGTCCCTCATGAAATTATACCTTTACCATGGCTGAAAGTTGGTGTTGACTTATTTCAGCACAAAACTTCATTTTTGAGAAGTGTTCACTATTATTCTGTTTCCTAAAGTATACAGCTGAAAGATACATCAATCCAAACTGTAACAATTATCCTTAAATCCATTTTTGTGAGACATAGAGCACTATAGAAGATACTTATTGAAAAAGAAACAGAGGTACTTAGTCACAAGTCTCATCTATTTGAGAAACTATAGGAATTTAAACACATAACACCAGGTGCCAAATATATTCAAAGGAGTAGATAGACTGAGCATATGGTACAAGATGTAAAGAATCCAGGAATGGAAATTAAACACTCCATTACCATTGATTGTTAATTACCATCTTGGAATACCACAACACTCCATTGCAGTCAATAGGACTATTCCCATCTCAACCTCTAGTGTATAGACGCCAGAGATCAAATTTACAGACTTCATTCTCACTGTTATTACTACACAATAAACAATCTGTCAGTTACTACAGATATGATAATAACTGTGGTGTTCAGCAGTATGATCACATTATCTTTATCATTGCTACCATTTCATCTGTAATAGCATGGGGATACAGGCTTTAAATCTACACTGATGGTACCACTAAACATAGAAATCAAAAACAAAAGAAAAATCAGGGAGGAAAAATGGCCTTAAGAGTGTAAAACAAGTTAAAACTATTTGCCTTGAGCTATGACCCACATTAGGGTGGCGTGGTGGTGCAGCGGTTAATGCTGTCACCTCACAGCAAGAGGTTCTCCGGTTCGATTCTCGGCTGGGGTGCCTTCTGTGTGGAGTTTGCATGTTCTCCCTGCATTTGCATCGGTTTCCTCCCACATTCTAAAGACATGCTTCTGGAGGATTTCTCCCCGGGCCTCCGCTGAAAACAGGATCTGTGGAACCTAGTCAGACTTTCCTGGTCAACAAATGTTAAATAAAAAAAAAATAAAATAAAAATAGTCACATGCAAATAAGGTTTATGGTGAACAGCTGTAGAGCAGGGTTATAAATACCAGCTTCCAGGAACTCAGTTCAGTCTGTGCCCAGTGCTTTTCAGTGGTATCTTATCAACAGTGACTATAACTTACTCCCCCCCCCCACTAACAGTAATTTCCAATGAAAGCTGACAATACCTTTTAGTGCTGTAGACTGCTTTCATGCTTCCATGTGTGTTTATTGCTACCAGTCTGGTACATCAAAGTTAAATGTCACTGTACCACTCTTGAAAATGAACAAGCTATAATACAAAATAGTATGACGGGTAAGCTGAGCACTCTGTCTCTTTCAAAGATGAATTCCAGCAATTAAATGTTAACAAAACAGTACAGTCAAATTTATATAAATTAGTAAGTAACTGATGAAAAACATCTGGAACCAATCAAATAAAACTCTTTATTAAAAGAAAGCAAAAAATATATCTTGAGAAATAAATATACAGAAAGATAGACAACTGCAGAGATAAAATATAAAATAAGTTTCAAATGGATAGATTGCATTAGAAAACTCAAGCTAACTGGCAGGTCTAACTCAACTCCTGGATAAAGAGTTACGAGAATCTGTCTTGAACTACATTGAAAACACAAAATATCATTAGGCAATGCAACATGAAAAGAATCTAATGCAGAGTAGTAAACAGTCCCCTAAACAGCCAGTTCTAAATAACCAAACAGAAAATGGATGCTTCTCCAGAATTCCCAAGAGAGTCATTCTAACCAACATTTGGAGGAATGTCCTTGAATGAGTCATTGCTAGGAGATATTTAATTAGCACAGTCCTTTCAGGCCAATTATCCGTCCATGTGCCTATGGTACGTTCCTTCTTTGCCAGTCAAATTTCAAATCCAAACAATAGGCAATAAAGAACATTTCACGTGCATGAAAGAATGCCTTAAGTGACATAAAGTGACCAGGCCTATGGTGTGTGTGTGTGTGTGTGTGTGTGTGTGTGTGTGTGTGTGTGTGTGTGTGTGTGTGTGTGTGTGTGTGTGTGTGTGTGTGTGTGTGTGTGTGTGTGTGTGTGTGCGTGCGTGCGTGCGTGTGTGTGTGTGTGTGTGTGTGTGTGTGTGTGTGTGTGTGTGTGTGTGTGAACTGTCCTCCCTTTCAGAAGAAAAGAAAAACAATTTCTGTGCAGCTTCTTTACATTTTGCAGTTCAGTTTGCTACATCTTTACAATAAAACATACTCATTCCTGTATAGTCTTTTTCATGTAGATTTTTAACATTGTTTATATTTAAAATTTTTTTGCATCTCTACTGAAAAAAATGTATGTTACACACAAGGCACCTTCCATATTTCTCACAAGAACAGCAATAAATTGTCTTTATTAAAAAGAGGAAGGTGTGAGTATAAAAAACCCACCAAATTAAGAATCCAAGACTTAAAAGAAATGATGGAAGGTGCAATGCTATGAGAAGCAAACTCTCTGTGATCTTAATGCACATAAGGTCAAGCTATCATGATCTACAATAGAAACTGAAAACGTCTAGAACTACCCAAATCGGAATGCTTTAAAATGGTGCAGGTAGGCATAGTACAAAGATATACTGGCATTCTCTAAATAACCTCTACTGCTACATAACTATCTGTTAAATGGGCACTAGCTCGCTCCTGAGATAGCAGTTCTGCTTCGGTCCGAAGATGAAGCACTGTCAATCATTCATTTAGCCCCTCCCGTTTTCTTACATCAGTCTTGACGTCATAGCAATACCACCCTTTGCATTCCGGTTCCTTAAAAACCTGTGCAAAGCACTATTCCATTCTTGTTTCTGTTCCGTCTCGAGTAACAGACTGATCGTTCAGGTTCCTGGCTTCACACTAGGCTCACTACAGCTTCTTCAGTTTATTGCTTGAGGTAAATGCAATTGTATGCACTTATTTTCTTTTCTTTTTTTTTATTCTTTTTTATTTTCTTTTTTCAGTATTTTCTATGGTGTATCTGCTAGTACCCGATTGCAGAATCCCACTACAAGTTACATTGCTTGCTTGCTTGCCTGTTGGGTACTAACTTATTAATTCACAACCAGATTTCGAACAGGAGAAAAGGCTCTTTTCCGAGCTGTACTCCTGGAGAAAAGAAGTGGGCAAGCATGCAATGCAAAGTGCTTATGCACTATAACAGCATCGTGTTAGAAAATGTGTTAGGAATTTCCAAAAACATGGACTGTTGCTAACATTTGTCAACTGTCATTTCGGAAACCATAAAATGCACATTTTATGTACATTATCATTGTTTCAGATGCCCAGAAATGTAATCCAACCTTTTATGTGTGCACTGCTGAACTTCTTTATGTAAATGCTACTTTTTGCAGGACAAGCCCTTTCTTTTTCGGCAGAAGTATGGCTTGGTAAAGAGACATTTTCTCCGTGTCGAAATACGTAACTACCGCCTGTAATTCTGCACAGCAGTGCAGAACTAATTACTATGTTGTGTGTTTGCATACCTAATTTCACACAAACTGCAACCTTTCTATGCCCAGCTACCAGAATACTACATAGAAAGCACTGTGCACACGTTTTTTTTTTTCCGTCTCCAGACGTATGAGATTATATGAGTGAGTGTCTAATATGCAGGGTCTCGAAGATTTAAGTGCACGGTTAACGTACTGAGTGTATGAGGGACTAAGCGATTTTTTTATAGTGGTGTCATTTATAGTCTGGGCTTAGCGGTGAGCTAAAAAAGTCTCTGGAAGTAACCCATGTTGAACGCTTACTCTGTTTTTGCTTTCTGAATGTGTCCTTTTTGTCTATTGTTTTATTTTATTATTATTTTTTACTTTATTAGCATACTTCAACTTTGATCTGCTTCATTGGTACTGTGAAAGTATGATGATGCTGTGATAGAGCTTGGGCTGTATTTCGGTGTCTGTACAGGAAGTGCTAGGTTTTTCATCAGTCCTAAAAGCTTGTTATGTAAGCAAACTGCATACCCATTTGGTCACCGAGTTAACGATACCATATTTTGGATGAATTTAGACTCTGCAATATAGTTTAAAATTCTTGTTTAATGTTTTATAAGAGTGATTCTGGCTGAATGCTGAGGGGATCCAAAGAGAAGTATATTTTTTTCATATGATACCATCTGGAACTGTGTGTGTATGTCGGGGTGTGAAGAACATGAAAAGGGACATGCGAAAACTACAGGAATTGTGTAATATATGGCTAATTAGATTTAATGTAAAACAATGCAAATTGAAACAGACTCTGGAAAGAAATGTAAGTATAGTTTCTGGCATAGTTTCAGCAAAATGCAGAAGGAGTCTGTCTGGTGTTTCTAATACCTGTGTGTGTGTGTGTGTGTGTGTGTGTGTGTGTGTGTGTGTGTGTGTGTGTGTATATATATGGGTCTATCTGACATCATCGACAGTGGAAAACACCGACAAGCGAATCGCAAGCGCCAGAAGATCGACAATGCAGAAGACCAACACGATGGATGAAAACACCGACGCCGAGGATGCCGACATGGGAAAAGGCTGTGTAAGTATGTGGTAGTGACGGACGTTAGGGTGCGAGTAAGGTAAGTGTGGATATTGATGGTCTGTGGGGATAGGGGTGGGTTAAGTGAGTTAGGGTTAGGGCGCGGGTTAGGTAAGTGTGCGGTAGTGATAGTGTTTGGGTTAGGGGTGGGTTAAGTGAGTTAGGGTTAGGGACTGGGTTAGGTAAGTGTGCGGTAGTGATAGTCTTTGGGTTAGGGGCGGGTTAAGTGAGTTAGGGTTAGGGCACGAGTTAGCTGAGTATGCGATAGTGACGGACCTTAGGGTTAGGGTTTGGGTTAGGGTTGTAGATAGTTGTGTATGTGTGGTTTAGTGTGGGTTTGTAGGGATTTTGGTGTGCTTGTGTTGTGTGTGTGGTTTTTGGACAGGGGATGTGTTTTGTTTGTTGATTGTTGTTATTGTGGTGTGTGCAGTGTATGAGGTTTCGTGTTTGTGTACCGTTGGTTATTTTGTTGTCGGGCATGTGAGGTTTCGTGTTTTTGCACTGTCGGTTATGTGGTGTCGGTAATTTCGTTGTCGGTGTTCTGGGGTGTCGATTATGTCAGGTAGAACCATATATATATATATATATATATATATATATATATATATATATATATATATATATATTATGTGTGTATATATGTGTGTGTGTGTGTGTGTGTGTGTGTGTGTGTGTGTGTGTGTGTGTGTGTGTGTGTGTGTGTGTGTGTGTGTGTGTGTGTGTGTGTGTGTGTGTGTGTGTGTGTGTGTGTGTATGTATATATATATATATATATATATATATATATATATATATATATATATATATATATATATATATATATATATATATATATATATATATATATATATATATGTATATGGATCTACCTGAGTAGATCGAAACGTCATAACACCGACAAAGCGCCAGAAGAGCGACAAGGCAGAAGACCGACGGAGGAAGACACCGACACTGAGAACACTGAGATGGGGAAAGGATGTGTAAGTATGCAGTAGTGACGGCCATTAGGGTGCGAGTAAGGTAAGTGTGCGATGTTGACGGTCTGTAGGGATAGGGGTGGGATAAGTGAGTTAGGGTTACGGGGCGGGTTAGGTAAGGGTGCGAGTAAGGTAAGTGTGCGATGTTGGCGGTCTGTAGGGATAGGGGTGGGATAAGTGAGTTAGGGTTAGGGCACGGGTTAGGTAAGGGTGCAGTAGTGATATTTTTTGGGTTAGGGGCGGGTTAAGTGAGTTAGGGTTAGGGCGCGGGTTAGGTGATTGTGCGATAGTGACGGACCTTAGGGTTAGGGTTTCGGTTAGGGTTGTAGATAGTTGTGTATGTAAGGGTTAGTGTTGGTTTGTAAGGATTTTGGTGTGCTTGTGTTGTGTGTGTGGGTTTTGGATAGGGGATTTGTTTTGTTTGTTGTTATGATGTGTTGAGTGTATGTGGTGTCGTGTTTGTGAACTGTCGATTATGTGGTGTCGGTGAAGTAGTTGTCGGTGTTATGAAGTTTCAATCTAGTCAGGTAGATCCATATATAATATATATATATATATATATATATATATATATATATATATATATATATATATATATAAAACCTTTTGGTTTATTCTTCTACTTTTTTTTTCTCATCCTTGGATTCCTTCTGGTTAATGTACTGCATGGGTAGGACTGTATCAGTCATTTTTGGTAAGCATCTCTGTGTGTGCGTATATTAATTTTTTGCTGTGTGTACTTATCACTGACTTTAAAGCAGTATGGACAAGATCTTGCGATGTAAGAAGCGTGGCCATGGTGACAAGATTTCCTTACAAGGACATGCACGAGTTGTGCATGGTGTGCCTAGAATGAGAACACATTTGGGAGCCTTGTTCTTCGGGCATAGGTTTGTATAGAAAAGAAGGAATAAGTTAATACTGTAAAGTTTACAAAATTCTCTGGAAAAAATGACAACGTTAAAAGAAAGGTAAAAAAGGATATTGGATGAGGCTCCTTAGGATAGCATAGTACCTTCACCCAAGCAGCCTAGGTCAGAGCACCAGCTAGTTAAAATTGTTCAGAAATGCATGCTGATGCATAACCTGTTTCTCTATGAATGTTTTAAGGGAACGGGAGTAATAATTCAAAAATATTCCTGCTTTTGGGGCTTTACACCCCTGTTAGTTTTACCTTTGGCTAAGAGGTGTGGTGTGGGTGTTTGTTAGGTGGGGGGGTTGGTACTGGACTGTAGTTGTTGTTAGACCAGGACAGTGGTTATAAGAAGGTTTAATTCAAAACATAAAGAGGTAATGTTGTACCATCAGCAGTTTTGGTAATGATTTGATAAAATGAGTATTGGAATACTGTCAATAAGGATATACAGATGAATGTTACTCCGAGTATGGATGGGATGGAATGGACTGAAATGAAACGGATGCGAGGCTGTAGTCTCTTGATGAAAAAATGGATTGCTAAAGATAAACAGCATTAGTTTGGGGGAGTTTAAAGGAATTACCCTGAACAGGAAGGATTTGAGTGGGATTAATAGGGTGTAGATATTAGATTTGTTCATTGTTTAGTTAGATTATTTAACTGGGTAGGTAGACTTTTGTACAGGGCCCTTTGTAGCTATGACATGGGTTGCAAGACAAACAGCAGTTTGCAGTTAATACAGGTTAACAAATTGTTAAGGCAAACAGCAATTTACACTCTATACACATTTGCAATATATCCATTGAATGCAAATTAAAGTAGTACCAAAGCCACCAACAGTGTGAAATGTAAGAAAGTGTTATTCATGCACAGAGTAGTTGAACCATGAGTTGCAGTTTCTTGACAGAGTGTGGAAAAAAGAATATACTAGCCATTAAAAAGGATGGGGTATGGAGGAAGGTGGGGAGGTTATGGAAATAAGGAAAGAAAGCTATTGAATGTAAGTTATTTTGGACAGATCACTTACCTTTTACAGCAGACAAAAGAAATCACACTGTGGATGTGGTTTGTCAGCTCCACAAGCAGTGTTTGTCTCTTTTCTTTAGGAGTTACTGCAAAAAAAATGTAAAATGTAAAATATTCAAACCAGGACATGTGACTTCTACATGTTATACACACATGTTAGGATTTACAAGCAAAACAGAGTGAAATAGTGGCATTTCTGTGTAGCAGTTGGCACTCAGCCTACTGTAATCATCATAGTTGTCATAAAATCAGAAATGTTTGAGCATAAGTTTGAGCCCAAATCAAGAAGATTTGAGACATAACCATCAACCTTCTATGTCTAAAATGTGGAATGCTGTTACCTTTCCCAGTGTGGAGTATGTGATTGTCTGCAAGGTGTGCACACATAGGCTTCACTGTTCGTCCATTTACAAAAACGTCAGCCCAGCTGTGTATGTCTTATGTGCTTAGCAGACTGTTAGTGGCTTGAGCTTGTATATAAAAGGGGTTTTACATTTGTTTATATTTTGAAAGGTATACCTCAAGCTCCTTGCGATACAGTGTGCCTTACTTTTGGACAATGTTTCTCATACAGAAAATATTTGGCAATAACACTGGATCTTTCTTGCATTAGTACAAACCCAGAATAGGCAAGCACAGATCGCAAACTGGCAAATGCATGTGTATTTTACTGATTTCAATGCTGACACTGTAGTTTCTGTGAAACTAATAGTAGTGGTTACTAGGCTGCAGACATGCAACAGATCTGCTTGAATCCTACTCGCTTTTGTTTATGTACTGGTAGTAAGTCAATAGCCTTGTTAAAACAGTCGGCCGGGACTTGGGTTCATAGGTAGGTACTAGACTATCTGCCCTAGGGCATTTAGAAGCCTAGCCAGAATATGTTGGCTTTCACCTCCCTTTTACACTAGATTCCTGAGCCCCTATCCAGCAGGGCCATAGAAGTGATCTCTGCATTGAATTTACAATTTCTCCTCCACTCATCAAGAATCTCTCTTGAATAGGGTCACCGAGGGGCTCCTCCTAACATGGATCGGGACTTTATTCCAGAGTGAGGGAAGCTTCCAGTATATAAATCTATCCCTCCATCATGTCCTATTTATAGCTGTGCTGAGGTTTAAATCCCTGGAGCATGTAGCTATAATGCATCTGGTTTTCTTGAGGTGCAGCATGTCCATTAGTTCTGGGTTAGACATGGCCTTGTACATCAGGCAAGAGATCACCTCTGAGTAGGCGGTAAGCAACTGAGTAGAGCTTGAGTTTCTTTAGTTGTGCTGCATTGGGCAGCTGTTTGAGGCCCACGATCCTCTTGTTGAGGTAATATTGAGGTCTCTCCAGCTGTTGCAGGTGTTTGGTAATGTACATCCCAAATGGGGCATTGTACTCAATTATGGGCCTGATGAGTGATGAGTAGAGGGGCACAATGACCTCTATTGATCTTGATGTGAATCATTTTGTGATTAGGTGAGCTATATAGAAGGTTTTTCTAACCACTTTGGCAATGTGATTGTCAAAGGAGAGGTTACTATCTACTTGGGTCCCCAGATCCCTAATTACTTCTTCCCTACTTAGCGGATTACCTCCTATGCGGTAATTTGTGGGCACTTTATTTTTCCCAAAGGGGATGACTACACATTTTTTGGCATTTAGCTTGAGGCCGTGGTTCTGACAGCAGGTATCCGTCTCCGTAAGACCCTTCTGAAGGATGCTTGTGTCAGCCGGAGAGTCGATTATGGCTCCCAGTATGCAATCATCTGCAAACTTCGCCAGCCACAGTCCTCCCGTGCTTGCCTGTACCTCAGAAGTATGTACCAAACAAGAGGGGTCCCAGGACAGAGTCCTGTGGGATGCCACTTGTAATCTCTTTAGAGTCAGACATGGCACCAGCAACTCTGACCATGTGAGTTCTATCCCTGAGCCAGTTTGCAACCCATCATGTGCCAAATGGGTTGATATTTAGGCTGTTAAGCTTATTTATGATACCAGAGTACTTGGCTCAGTATTTCTTATTTTATTTATTTTATTTTATTTATTTATATTTGTTGACTGGGAGTGTCCGACTGGACGTAGGTCCATTTTCAGCAGAGGCTCAGGGAGAAAAGCTCCACAGTAAAAATAAACAGACACTAGTTACATTGGAATACATAGCGATTAACAATTTACATAGCAATTACTTACAACATATTTACAGATGAAGAACATAGTACATCAGTAGACAACTAGAATCTTTATCTGTGAAGTACATAACAGACATTAACAAATGTTACAATAAGAAGTTCCTGCTGTACAATAAGTACTAGGCTTATGAGCATCTGAGCTTGTTTAATCAAGGTTCTTACTGGAGTGGAAAGAAAGGTAGTGGTTGGATGGGGTGGGTGATACTAGAGTGGGAGTTGCAAGGGCATAGCCAGCATGTTTTTCGGTGTGCTTTAAGTTTTGAAGTGGGTGCATGATGGTACAGAGGTAATTGTGGGTGGGAGTGAGTTCCACAATTCGCCTATGGTGCAAGAGAATAGTGCTTCACCAGCACAGTTACTGGCTTTAGTGATCTGCAAGTGATTTTTGTTGCTGCATCTTAGTGGTCTGGTGGTGTCATAGGGTTGGAGTAGATTCTGGAGGGATGGGACATTTAGTGGATGGTTTACTAGTTTGTGAGCGAGTGAGAGTTGACACCATTGAAGGAGGTGAGGGAGTTGAAGCCAGCCCAGTTCAGCAAGTGAGAGATAGTGGTGACTACAGTAGGATGCCCCTGTGGTGAATTTGGCGATTTTGTTGTAGCAGGTTTCTAGCTTGTTTAGATCGCATTGCCTTAGGTTGGTATATATTGGTGAGGCATAAAGTAGGGTGGAGATAAGGTGGGAATTTGCTATTCAAATCTTTGCTGTTTTGATGAGAAGTTGCTTATTTCAGTATAATGCTCCTAGTTTTTTGTGTACTTTTTGTATGGTCATGGATATGTGAATGTCATATTTGAATTTATTGTCTATTTCCACTCCTAGCAATTTGGTGTGTTCAGTTGGGTATATAGTGGTGTTGTCTCTTGCTGTGATGTTAAAGTGAGAGTCAATTTGAGTATGTTTGGTGGGTTGGAAGATGCGTAGTTTACTTTTGTTTGGGTTGAGTATTAATTGGGCATCGGATAACCAAGTTTCAACAGAGGAAAAGTCTTCCTGTGTGAATTTTTGCAGTTTGGGTAGTGACTGGGCTGAGCAGGTGATGGTTGAGTCATTGGCGTATTGTATGAGTGTGCCATGTTTGGTGGCAGAGGCTAGATTATTGGTGAAAACAGAAGAGTAGGGGTCCAAGGATGGATCATTGGTGAACCCCTATGGAGACAGGTAGTTGGGGAGATATTTCATTCTGCCATACAATGGATTGTTGGCAGTCAGACAGGTAACTCTGAAACCAGTTGGTGACTAATTGCGAGAAGGATAGGTTATTGAGGACAGAGATAAGTTGTTTGTGTGGGACCATGTCAAATGCTTTAGATAGGTCTAGGAAAGTAGCAGAGGAGAGAGATCCATTGTTTTAATGCTGAGGGATACTGTTAGTAAAGGAGAGTAAGGCAGTGGTGGTGCTGTGATTTGGTCGTAAACTATGCTGAGTATTGGAAAGGAGGTTGTTAGTAAGGAAGTAGTCTGAGACCTGAGAGTGTATGCATCTCTCTAGTATTTTGTAGAGTGGAGAGAGAATAGCTATGGGGCGGTAATTGTTTAGTTCTGTGGAGGGTCCGCCTTTGTGGAGGGGAATTATATGTGATACTTTCCACAGTGTGGGAACATAACTTTCTGTACGAAATCACGTAAAACCTTTACAAACTTTACAAACCTGTGAGACATGATTGTGAACAGTTCCCCTTTAATGTTTCATGCTACCTAACAATACAGTGTATTGGATGCACAAGCGAGGGGGGGGGGTTCTGGGGCTGGTTTACCAGTTTGCATGTTACAGTCACTTCAGAACAGAAACATTCCAGCAATTGTATAATGTCTACCACTTTCCTTCACAAACTCTACATGGCCACGTGCTTTTGCACTTTTATGTTTGCTTAGTAACGGTGAAGAACCCAGTCTGCTTGCCTGCATAAGTCTCATTCATCCATCAGAAGATCAAGTGTAGAAAACTGAGAATGAGTAAAATATAGGCATTTTATAAAGGACACTGATAAATTATACAGCACAAAATTGACTTAATTAGTCATTTATTTTTGTTTCTAAAAAGGGAGATGTAAGAAGGGTCCTCTTTTGCTTACTTATTACTGCCACTTGTAGATCCTTCATTTACTGCTGCAATGATAGCAGAACAGATCTATTTATTTACTGCCTCAAGATGACCCTGATCTGCCAATTTCAACCCTCTGAGATCCACATTCTTTTGATTATGATCAGTACATCTGGTTGTCAATACAAATCTTGCCTATATTATTTAAACAAACGTGAACCAAAGAAGATTTCATTAATGGGAACTAGTGTGTTCCCAAATATAAACAAGTCTGCACTGCATTATAAGACTAGCCTCTACCTGTTCTATCACCTGTATTATATATCCCCTATGGCTATAGCCTATCACCATATGATCTAAACAAATATACAAAATGAGGCTAAGAGAGATGCTTGGTCATACATAAACGTCTACAGAGGTGAGGTTCTTATTTGCTGTGTCCTCACTATTTTGTCTGTTCTTTTTTATTTATTTATTTTATTTTATTTTACATTTGTTGACCAGGATAGTCTGACTGGATGCATGTCCATTTTCAGTGGAGGCCCGGGGAGAAAAGCTCCAAGGGTAAGCAGATACAGCATTACATAATACCAGCATTACATATTACAAACAGACTATTTACAGAGATTACATAAGTAAGCAAGTTAAACAAGTTCCACAGGTTACAGTTAATCCTGAGCACAAGTCAGGATTAAATTAAATTACACAGTAAACTGGTTAACAGATTTTTACACATTCTAGAGAGAGTTAGCCAGGCTTGATACATTGACATAGCCAGTTAAGTGACAAATGTTGTTTGAGTCTAGTTTTAAATTGACCTAAGGTGGAAAGTAAGGTAATATCATCTGGAAGAGAGTTCCAGGATCTACTTACAGAGTTTGCAAAGAGAGAATCACCGGCCGTGTTATTAATTTTGCTAGTCTGAATTAGTAGTTTGTTAGAGGATTGAAGCGGTCTAGGATTGTTGTAGGGGGTGATAATATTTTTAAGTGCAGGAGTATTGTCCGGATTATAGAGGATTTTATAGGCCATAATCAGTTGGTTATACTGGATTAGGCTGGGTAGTTCAAGCCAACCAAGCTGATTTAGATTGATGCAATGATGTGTCCTAAAAGGCAGCCCAGAGGCAAACCTGGCAATGTGGTTGTAGCAAATTGAGAGTTTGTTAAGGACAGTCTTGTTCAAATTCGAGAGTAGAGGGGATGCATACAGAAGGGTTGAAAGAAGGTGAGAGTGAGCTATGGCAATTTTAGCTGGAGGGGTTAGGAAGGCTTTTATTCTGTAAAGTGACCCTAGCTTTTATTGATGGTTTTGATAGTTTGGTTAACATGTAGGTCAAATTTGAGATTATTGTCTATGATGACACCTAATAGTTTTGTAGATGGGTCAGGGGAGATTATTGTGCCATCATTTGATTTTATGGTAAAGGTGAAAGCGGTAGACCCATGTGTTGGTGAAAATAACAGCATTTTAGTTTTTTTGGGATTTAGGATCAGACGATGTTCAGAAAGCCAGTTTTCTATTGTATTAAAGGTGGTCTGGGTAGCTGACCATAACTCTACTGGAGATGTGGCTGAGCAAATCAGAGTAGAGTCATCAGCATATTGGATACAGCTAACTTCTAGGATGACAGTATAAAGGTCGTTAATGAAGATGGAGAACAGCAAGGGCCCTAGTATAGAGCCTTGTGGTACTCCGAGGGTGTTAGGTAGAAGGTTAGAGAGTTTGTTCTGCCAGAGGACAGCCTGCTGTCGACCATTCAGGTAGGATTGAAACCATTGGAGGGCTCCAGTATCTAGACAGAATGTTTGCAGGGTGTGGATTACACGTTGGTGATCAACCATATCGAATGCCTTGGAAAGATCCAAAAAGTGGGCTGAGGATATATAATTATTGTTGCGATTATGGTTTATGGTGTTAGTAAAGGCTAGGAGGGCTGAGTTCCAGGATCTACTTACAGAGTTTGCAGAGAGAGAATCACCGGCTGTGTTGTTAATTTTGCTAGTCTGAATTAGTAGTTTGTTAGAGGATCAAAGCGGTCTAGGATTGTTATAGGGGGTGATAATATTTTTAAGTGCAGGTGTATTGTCCGGATTATAGAGGATTTTATAGGCCATAATCAGTTGGTTATACTGGATTAGGCTAGGTAGTTCAAGCCAACCAAGCTGATTTATATTGATGCAATGATGTGCCCTAAAAGGCAGCCCAGTGGCAAACCTGGCAATGTGGTTGTAGCAAATTGAGAGTTTGTTAAGGACAGTCTTGTTCAAATTCGAGAGTAGAGGGGATGCATACAGAAGGGTTGAATGAAGGTGAGAGCGAGCTATGGCAATTGTAGCAGGAGGGGTTAGGAAGGCTTTTATTCTGTAAAGTGATCCTAGTTTTTTATTGATGGTTTTGATAGTTTGGTTAACATGTAGGTCAAATTTGAGATTATTGTCTATGATGACACCTAATAGTTTTGTAGATGGGTCAGGGGAGATTATTGTGCCATCATTTGATTTTATGGTAAAGGTGAAAGCGGTAGACCTATGTGTTGGTGAAAATAACAGCATTTTAGTTATTTTGGGATTTAGGATCAGACGATGTTCAGAAAGCCAGTTTTCTATTGTATTAAAGGTGGTCTGGGTAGCTGACCATAACTCTACTGGAGATGTGGCTGAGCAAATCAGAGTAGAGTCATCAGCATATTGGATACAGCTAACTTCTAGGATGACAGTATAAAGGTCGTTAATGAAGATGGAGAACAGCAAGGACCCTAGTATAGAGCCTTGTGGTACTCCGAGGGTGTTAGGTAGAAGGTTAGAGAGTTTGTTCTGCCAGAGGACAGCCTGCTGTCGACCATTCAGGTAGGATTGAAACCATTGGAGGGCTCCAGTATCTAGACAGAATGTTTGCAGGGTGTGGATTACAAGTTGGTGATCAACCATATCGAATGCCTTGGAAAGATCCAAAAAGAGGGCTGAGGATATATAATTATTGTTGCGATTATGGTTCATGGTGTTAGTAAAGGCTAGGAGGGCTGAGTTCCAGGATCTACTTACAGAGTTTGCAGAGAGAGAATCACCGGCTGTGTTATTAATTTTGCTAGTCTGAATTAATAGTTTGTTAGAGGATCGAAGCGGTCTAGGATTGTTATAGGGGGTGATAATATTTTTAAGTGCAGGAGTATTGTCCGGATTATAGAGGATTTTATAGGCCATAATCAGTTGGTTATACTGGATTAGGCTAGGTAGTTCAAGCCAACCAAGCTGATTTATATTGATGCAATGATGTGTCCTAAAAGGCAGCCCAGTGGCAAACCTGGCAATGTGGTTGTAGCAAATTGAGAGTTTGTTAAGGACAGTCTTGTTCAAATTCGAGAGTAGAGGGGATGCATACAGAAGGGTTGAAAGAAGGTGAGAGTGAGCTATGGCAATTTTAGCAGGAGGGGTTAGGAAGGCTTTTATTCTGTAAAGTGACCCTAGTTTTTTATTGATGGTTTTGATAGTTTGGTAAACATGTAGGTCAAATTTTAAATTATTGTCTATGATGACACCTAATAGTTTTGTAGATGGGTCAGGAGAGATTATTGTGCCATCATTTGATTTCATGGTAAAGGTGAAAGCGGTAGACCTATGTGTTGGTGAAAATAACAGCATTTTAGTTTTTTTGGGATTTAGGATAAGACGATGTTCAGAAAGCCAGTTTTCTATTGTATTAAAGGTGGTCTGGGTAGCTGACCATAACTCTACTGGAGATGTGGCTGAGCAAATCAGAGTAGAGTCATCAGCATATTGGATACAGCTGACTTTTGCGATGACAGTATAAAGGTCGTTAATGAAGATGGAGAACAGCAAGGGCCCTAGTATAGAGCCTTGTGGTACTCCAAGGGTGTTAGGTAGAAGGTTAGAGAGTTTGTTCTGCCAGAGGACAGCCTGCTGTTGACCATTCAGGTAGGATTGAAACCACTGGAGGGCTCCAGTATCTAGACAGAATGTTTGCAGGGTGTGGATTAAAAGTTGGTGATCAACCATATCGAATGCCTTGGAAAGATCCAAAAAAAAAGACCTCACCTCAGGTTTCGTGCCCACTGAGTGGCACAGAGCTACAGTTATCCCAATCCACAAGGGGGGATCCAACTTGGATCCCGGAAACTACCGTCCCATCAGTCTGACAAGCCTTATCTGCAAGGCCATGGAGCGCATTATCATGGAACTTATAAACAAAGACATTGGCAACCTTCAAACACTGGACCCCACACAGTTTGGGTTTCTGAAGGGCCGATCTTGTCTCCTGAACCTGATTGACTTCTTTGAATCAGTCTCCAGAGCCATGGACAAGGGTAAGGTGGTCCACACAGCCTATCTAGACCTTGCCAAGGCCTTTGACACCATCCCCTACTCTGGAATCATAGATAAACTTACTAAGTTGGGCATTAATCCCTATGTCACCCAATGGGTTGCTAAATGGCTTACTGATAGAACCCACACTGTAAAAGTAGCCGACTCCAAATCCAGTTCCAGACAAGTGACAAGTGGAGTACCTCAGGGTTCAGTCCTGGGGCCGCTCTTGTTTGGCATCTACTTCTCTGAAGTACAGGTCAACACTAAGGGACTCTGGCTAACAAAGTTTGCAGATGACTGCAAACTGGGAGCCATTATTGAATCCCCAAATGATGTGGATACTCTACAAAAGGGTCTTACAGAAACAGATGCTTGGTGCCAGAGCCATGGGCTCAAGCTCAATGCCAAGAAATGTATTGTTATCCTCTTTGGGAAAAAACATGTATCCATGAATTACCATATAGGTGGCAGTACACTAAACACAGAAAGTGTGATAAGAGACTTAGGGACACAGATGGACAGTGGTCTCACTTTCGATAACCACATCACCACAACAGTCAGGAAATCCTTCTATGTGGCACACCTCATCACGAAGGGCTTTTCATCCAGAAAAAAGGAGGTCATTGTCCCACTGTACTCATCCCTCATTAGACCCATTATAGAATACAACGCCCCATTTGGTATGTACCTCTCAAGACATCTGCAACAACTGGAAAGGCCTCAGAAATACCTCACTAAAAGAATCACAGGCCTAAAGCAGATGCCCTACGCTGACCGCCTTAAAAAACTCCAGCTATACTCTGTCGCATATCGTCTACTCAGAGGCGATCTCTGCTTAACATACAATGCCATGTCAAACCCAGAGCTGTTGGACATGCTACACTTAAAGAAATCCCAATCCCTCAGAGCTACATGCTCCAGGGATCTAAACCTTGTCATCACAATAAACAAAACATGCTGGAGGGATAGGTTCCTGACCCAGAGACTCCCCAGACTCTGGAATAGATTGTCCGTACATGTCAAGCAGAGTGCCTCTTTGGACCTCTTCAAGAGGAACCTTGACAATTGGATGGGAGAAAGGAAATTCACCCCAGGGATCACGTCAGTTGTCCTGCTAGATAGGGGTCCAGGAAAGTAAATAATGTGGGAAGAAATAGCCAGGGAATTGTTATGGCTAGGCTTGTATAGGCCCTAGGGCTAATAGCCTAGTACCAACCTATGAACCTATGAACCTATGAAGAGGGCTGAGGATATATAATTATTGTTGCAATTATGGTTTATGGTGTTAGTAAAGGCTAGGAGGGCTGAAGTAGTGCTGTGATGAGGACAGAAGCCATGCTGAGTGTCTGCCATAAGACGATTTTGGATTAGGTGGTGCATGAGTTGTCTATGAATACATTTTTCCATAATCTTTGCAAGTGGAGAGAGTAAAGCTATTGGCCTATAATTGGAGAATTCAGTAAAGCTGCCTCCTTTGTGAAGTGGGATTACATAGGATATTTTCCAGATGGTGGGAATTTTAGCTTCTACTATGGTTCTATTGATTAGTATTGAGACGGGGTAAGCAATAGCATCAGCTGATTTTTGTAGGTACTCGGCAGGGAGTTGATCAGCAGAAAGTGTAGTGGTTTTAATTTTTTGATCAAGGTATGGATAAGTGAAGTGGCGACTGGTTGGAAGCTGAACGCAAGTAGGTTTCTATCTAAACTAATATTCTTCAGTTTGCCTTTAAAAGTTGGTATCCCGTAAGTCTATCATAATGGCTGTGGTTACATAATTATATGTGCAAATTTTATGTTCATTAGCATACTGATTTGTACCTATTTTTCATAAGGCTTTTGTCCAGATTTTTGGATGTTTCCAGGTTGCGAGGTATGCTGTGCACTCTGTCTGAAAATAATGAAAGTAATTTCTTTTGTCACACAGAATATTAGTTTATAAATGCATGCAGAAAACTGTTTTTCTATCTAAGTGTGCAGGCACGATCTGTAACAATTGTCCTTAATTTTGTCCTTTGCTCCAGATTACTTGTGGCATGGTTCAGATTTTCTGTTCTAACAGGTAGAGTTCAGGTTAGGGTCACAGAACCTGTGGCGGTCTCCGTGATTATCCAACCATACCACTTACTAATAACAAAATCTAGCCATCCAGATTTGCATTATTTAGTGCTTGATATCTGGCAGAGGATAACACTCACCAGTTGGTAAGGTCTGGTTGTAAATCTAGGAGTTCTGCCCTCCCCATAAAATAAATAATAAATAAAATAACGTAGGAAAACACAATCCTTTACTTGGCTTATGGCCTTATTGGCCTTTTTTTGGGCTGAGGATATGGGCACAACTCTTTGGTCATTCTCTGTTTCTTTGCCAGGCTGCACCAGTTTTTGCATAAAGTAATTGACTTTATCCTCAGCAGTCATATCATCTGTTATGAGCCATTTGTGTATCAAGAATATGAGACATAAAACTGTCCCATAGTGATAAGAGTTTTCTGTATTCATCCTGTCCATCTAACACATTTACTGTTAGGCTTTTTTTCTTTTGGTGTGGGAGAATTGCATTCCTAACCATTCCCAGTACTTGTGACCTATTCATTTAAACCTTCTTTGCAAAGTACTTGTCCTGATGTTGTTTACTGATACAGGAATAAATTACTTCATAGGTTGAGAGTATAACACATTTGGGTGGTAATGTGGAGCCATGGGACAGACACCGATCAAAGTAAGCTTTTTACACAGCAAGCTTCTCATGTCTTCTAATTGTCCCTTTTTATATGTGAAAATACCTTGTTTCTACTTTATTAAGCAGGTCAATCAACTACAGACAGTTTTATGCACCCTGTGTATTTCATCAGTATGACTCCTGTTGGCTGAATGCAGTCGCGTCTATTACACTACTCTTGTTAGCATTAATTCAATAGCTTATTGCCGTTTGCAATGCTTTTCCAGGTAACCAAGGGATCTGACAGCAGGACTTCAAACAAAAGACTTCTCAGCTGGAGATCCACGAGACAAAAGGAAGTCCTGACCAAAAGATGAGGCCATTAGAATGTTTAGTAAATGCAGTCTAAAGGAATGCACATGCTCTGGTCTAGGCTAACAGCAAAGACTGAGATGATTAGCAGATGAATAGGGAAAGCTACATATGATGTGGCAACAGCAGTGATTTGCTAGGCTTTCTGAAGATCAAAAGCCTACAAGCTGGAGTCCACCCTTTATTTGAAGAAACAACAAAAGAAGGTCATCTGTTAGGGCGTAGCTTAGAATACATGGAGACTATTTTATTTATTTATTTATTTTATTTTTATTTTACATTTGTTGACCGGGCTAGTCTAACTGGACATAAATATCCGTTTTCAGTAGAGGCCCGGGGAGAAAAGCTCCAGTACAGGCAATAAACAATGATTTATTACATAAAGCATAATATGAGTAAAAACAATACAAGGTAGAATGAAAAATATGTTTCAACACAAAACACAAAGTAAAATAGGAGATGAATTTATACTACATACTACTATAAACTGCTTTTAAAAACAGTAACAGAAACAAATAACACCAAAAAAAGTTAACACAGGCAGATAAAAGATTTCTGGTAAAGCCTAATTCTTAGATATAACTCTAAAACTCTTGAAAGTTATCGTGAGTAGCTCAGTAAGGGGGGAAATGGGGGTACAAATAGGTGAGTGAGAACATGATTTCAGTCGGGATTTGCACAAGGACACAGCCATTGTGTTTTGAGATGTTCTTTAATGTGTTTTTTGAAAAGAGAGGTAGAGTTTTGATTAGTTATTTCTTGTGGGAGTTGATTCCAGATTTTACCTATGGAATTTGAGAGTAATGCATCCCCAGCTTTATTATGTGATTTAGTTAGAGATACTAGGAGTTTATTAGCAGAACGGAGTGTGGCTAGGTTTTATATGGTATGATCAGTTTTGTAAGGCTAGGGGTAACATCAGGGTAGTAAAGGGTCTTATGAATGATGAGTAGTTGTTGATAGAGTAAGTGGTTATTTAGCTCTAACCAGTTTAGAAGTTTGAGGTTAATACAATGGTGAGTTCGTTGGGGAGTAGCAGTAATGAATCTGGCTATGTTATTGTAGCAGATAGAGAGTTTGGTAGTGTTAATTTTGGATAAGTTAGTGTAGATAGGTGAGGCATAGAAGAGGGTGGAGATCAGGTGTGTTTGAGCAATGGTTTTTCTAGCTTCTGGGGTAAGAAAGGGTTTAATTCTGTAGAGTGTTCCAATTTTTTTGTTGACAGTTTTAATAGTGGTATTAATGTGTTCATCAAAATTTAGATGATTATCAATAGTTACACCTAGCAGTCAAGTGGTCTTATCAGGGTTTATACTGGTTGCATTATTTGAGGAGATAGTAAAGAGAGGTGTGGGAGATTTATGAGTGGGAGTAAAGAGAAGAAGCTTGGTTTTTTTGGGGTTAAGGAGGAGGCAGTGTTGCATGAACCAATGTTAGTCAATGAAATGACTAAGAACTTATGTTAATGAAATATATCAAAGGAGGCAGGGATACTCACATCTACATTGAGTCATGCATTGTCATACCCGTAGAGTTGTTAACTATCATCATCCAAGTGATGGCTAGCAACTCACCAAGACCTAAGAACTTTCAAAGACTGGACTATAAAGCCAGACCTCTATCCAATATATTACATTTAAAACTGTATGTATTTGTTACTCAGTAACTGCCGGGTAAAAAAATATTATTTTATGCATCTCACAGTACCAGACATCCCTATTGGCATTGTGGCCTTCATACTGTCATCTGTGTAGAATATTCTTTAATAAGTTGCTTTATCCTTATGAAGATAACATTCTGTAAGTCTGCCATCATTCGCCTTATAGACATACACTCAAACTACAACCGACTTAATATTTCTGGAACCTTACAAACTTCTGCTTAATGTCAGTCTGGCTGTTCATCTCACTGACAATATCTCCGTACTTTGTGTCCATTTATACTTAACAAACCATCAACTACCTTGTGGCATATTGTGCGGAATGCTAATTTTCGAGCTCACTTTTTGGATCACTGTGCAATTGAGTAGAGTGCATTATAACTGCCAAGCATACTGGTGTTTTGTCTTTAAAGCAATGTAATTAGTTAACTCTAACAATGACTTTTCAGTATACTGCAGGACATATACATGTTTCTTTGATAGTCACCTGTTTGTCATTTCCCATTCATGTATTAATCAGATTGCATAGAAATTTTTGTGGTGCTGAGCTTCAAAGGGTATTTCATAGTAATGACATCATGTATATTGTGTGTGATTGATGCCCACATCCAGCTATGACCTTGTGTGTCTTAGACTGGAACCCTTTACTTATAGTGCTCTACTGTTGTCATGATTGACTCCTCGCAATGTGTACAAAATCATGACTATCATTAATTGATAGCGCTCTTTAGCTGATAAAGTGTGCAGGTCAAGAACAACAAAGGGTCATTCAGGGCTGCATAATGTATATTAACATTGGCCAGCAATGTCAATTTATCCACAGTATTAACGAATTGATCAGGTACTTTGAGTCAACCATGTCTGCAAACAACGACCAGGCAAGTGGAAAGAGAAGGTCAATAACACAGTCTGCTCAGAAAAGATTGAAGAAAGCTCTGGATGCTAAGCGTGGAAGGACATGGATTGCGATTGGGAGTGAATTTGATCGCTGGACAGCTATTAAACAGCAGCTACAAGTCAAATCACATGAGGAGGTGGCTTGTTTCCTGCTTGACATGTAAGTTTTTATTTTATCACATTACTCATATGCATGGCAGTTACTACATGATAAGGATTGCTACTGCTCAAAGGCACTTTAACATAACAGTTATCCCTTTGTACATACCTGTTTATATTTCAGTAGTGTACTGTCATTGTACAGTCATGATTGTTGCTACAGACATGCAGCAGTGCATCGTGTAGACCCGTTGATTCCTTAACATGCATAGTGCTTATTTCTGAATTAGGCTTAATCATAAAGTGCTAACACTTTGAAATGAATACGACTGGTATCATTGTACAGTCTTTATCAGAAACAAAATACATGAAGTCCAGTCGTTTCCTACCACATTACCAATACATACATGTGGAGCATTTCTGCCCAGTCTACACTGAACACTGACTTTGTTTCAAGTTGGATTTCCAAAGTTAAATGTTACATAAACTAATTTAAAATTAGGCAGATGTGATAGACGTGCGACAAAAGTAAGAGATGGACTTGTTGTACTACCAAGGAAGAGAGTACAAACTATATCCTACTATGTCATGCTATTAGCGATATATATTCATCTAATTAGAGTTAAGTTTAAAAGTGCTACTGACTACTGTGACACAATGTATTTAAGCAAGTACATCTACTTGATTGCAGGTATGACAAACAGTGTTACCAGTCATCGATGGATACCGTCCGGTCATCATTGCCACCTATGCAGTCCACACCAATCTCATTTCAAGCTAATATGTCGAGCACACTGACCACACCAAGTTTATTTGGTGACGGCGTCAGGTACATTTACATGACAAAGCTAGAGTTTTCAATCACTATGCACACTTAGCTATTCGTCTGTCTGTGTACAGTACTAGCAGTGTACAAATACAAATTGCTGTTCACTCTTTTAACCATAGTTTAACTTTTCAGGCACAATGCAGAAGGTGAGGATGACAACATGTCAGATGATGTTCCACTAGAAGACATGCCATGTGGCAGTGACTTGCAGCACCCTGCAGTGAGCAACTGCAAATCTAGTAGAACTGTGGCATGCACAACACCACCAAGGTTAGTCAATCAGATTACATTGCCAATGCTGTCAGTTAATTGCTTACAAATACAGATGGCCGATTCACATAACTATTTTTTCCCTCACACAGAAGACCAGATTTCATCATTCATCAAAGATCTAATCAGCAACAGGGATACACTGCGTGTTTCAACTCATCCTGTAGTGAAGATTCACTTGAAAGGTATTACCGTTAGTGATTGCTGATCATTTACTGATATCACAGTCTTGGACTGAGTACAGTACATTCTAATAACTTTTTTCCCTTTCCCATTTGTGTTCTTCTGTTGTGTCTTTTCCTGGAAATCTTTGTGAGCAGCCTGCCGGTTCAGTGTGTGGATCAAGACCACAGCATGGAAGACAGTGATGATGAGTTTGTATTGCACAACACACACACAGAGTGTACGGAAGGTGAAGGATCAACGAGTGTATCACCATTGTCAATAGATTTCGAAGATTGTGCAGAGTCACTGTCAAAGGAAACTGTTCTACTGGTCTATAAGAATAATCTCCTGCAACTAGCAAGGAAGTGCATTATGCCAAGGTGTGACATATGTCAAGAAGTTTTGTCACTGCCAGATAAAATGAAAGGCTCCTACATCGTACTATCATGGGTTGGTGTCATAGGGCCACAGTACCTGACATTGTTTGTTGTAATAATAATTGACTTGCGCACTTACTAATAACAAAGTCTTTCTTTTAGGCATGCTGCAGTGGTCATGTAGCTTACCGGTGGTTGAGTCAGCAGACAGTAAGGAATGGGTTACATGCAGGTGATCTTATGCTAGCAGCAGCAATCTTCATGTCTGGAAACAATTACACTAAAATTGAACTACTAGCCCAGTGTCTTGGTTTATCAATCCTCCGGGAAGATAGTTATTACCGTTTACAGAGAAGGTATATAGTTCCGGTTGTGGAAGACTACCGGAAGGAAATGGTTGCCCAGATGATGGAGGATCATAAACACATGAATGTGACAATTATGGGTGAGTAAAATGATAATTTTTTTAGTACCTACTGTGCTATGTAGTACTACACTAATGTGTAAGACTCTTATTACCTTTGATTCTAGGTGATGGTCGTATGGATAGTCCCGGACACTGTGCTCATTACTGCACATATACATGCATGGATGAAAAAACAAAGGAGATTCTACTTGTTCACGTGGTTGATAAGAGAGAAACCAAATTGATTTCACCAAGAATGGAGAATTTTGCCTTTGAAAGATGCATGAAAAGTTTTCAGGACTGCCATGTCAATATTAATGAAGTGGTGACTGATGCCCATCCACAGATTGCCAAAGCTATGAGTAAGACTTTGTTCTGCAGTCTCATTAGCAGTTAAAATTCAATGTTACAACACAATGTAGAATGCCTGTCTTTTCATTTCAGGAACAAAGTATGCATCAATCAATCATTCTTTTGACATGTGGCAGCCATGGAGCAAAGAATCTTTCTAAATGAATCAACAAGGTAACTGTTCTTACTGAACTGTTTTGAGCTGGCCTTCTGCATTTTGACTAAATAAGCTTTTATGTCATCAAGGTAATGTAACCATATGGGTGAATGAGTTCGGTTTCACAACAAGGAGAAAATGTTTTAGATGTCTTAGCCAACTCATTATTAACATGGCCACTATGGTGGACTGCAGAAGTCTTGGTGGCAGTGGCAGATTACAGGTAGGGAACTATGACAGCAGATGCAGTCTTGTCTGTCTCTTACTGCCTATGTGTAACATTACATAGCAAAACACCCTGAGCTCCTGAATTAGTTGGATGTAAACACTAACACCCTCTCAAACATTATTCAAAAAGGTTTCTACAACTATTCCAATGTTTGTGTAAGCCTTGTTTTGCATGATATGCATTGCTACAAATGTAACAAAATGGTCATATGATCCAAAGTGTACAACGATATTTATTTTTTAGATCATTTTTTTAATAGGTGTCTCAAATTATATTATTGTTATTCATTAACAGGCAGGACAACAGCGTGGCTGCAGAATTATATGCCAGTGGACCAAGCAAATAGTAAATCACTTCTGGCATTGCTGTCAGCATTCGG
This sequence comes from Protopterus annectens, assembly GCF_019279795.1. Taxonomy (NCBI): domain Eukaryota; kingdom Metazoa; phylum Chordata; order Ceratodontiformes; family Protopteridae; genus Protopterus; species Protopterus annectens. Next base: position 977,977,277 of record NC_056734.1, on the reverse strand, counting down.
ACAACCTGGAAGATTTCATGGTATGGAAATGCATGATCTTAGTACATTACATGTATGTGATCTACATGAGCTAGTCTTTCAATTTTATTTTTGTCTTCTTGTCGATACCGCAGATACGCTGGAGAGGTGTTTTATACCATGTGGTAAACCAGCATGAGTGGGAGAGAGATCCAGATGAGGAACAATCGTTGGGATGATGTCAGCATGACTCTCTTGGCACAGAGCGTACTGCACCATGGCTGGAGCCTGAAAGCCCAGCACATGAAAAATTAAAAGACATTCTTCTGGATCATACATTTGTGGAGAAAATATGGCATTACTTGAGCTACAGGTAAGGACCTTTTGTGTACGTGTGCAGCTTTACACAATGCAGTGAAAACTAACATTACCATTCTGATTTGTTAATTTTTATAATCAATTCCTTTGTGTAGAACAACTGCGGAATTAGAACAGTTCCAACAACTTATATTAAAATATGCTTCAAAACGTCAGGCATATACATTTCCTGCTTATCGAGCACGGAATTTTATGGCTGCCATAGATCACAACAGTCACCATGGACGTCCATACCATCGTAACAAGGACGAAAGACAAGTGTAAGAATGCACAATACTCCACAATTCTAATCTACAACAATATCTATCTAGATTTATGTTTTGATGTTAGTGTACATGCCTACATGAGTTAGGGTATCTGACATTATTGAGTAGTCCTGCAAATGGTCAAAAGGATAGACTTAAATTTAGCGTGCATTAAATAGTTAACTTCAACCGTGACACTATTACTTGGTGCAATACACATCCTGTCTCCTGACTCTGTATTCCAAGTGCACGTGTAACACTTAAAACAAACAGATATGTTACTTGTAAGAGTCATTCTATGATATTGAAGGCAACTTTTACACTCAAACTATTCTTTCCTGTTTCTACCTTATCTCCAATACACTTGTAGACAAATAATGACCAATCATAATTTGATAAAGTAAATATACTTGAGTCAACACATCATGTTTTGACATTATTTGCAGTGTCTGAGAGTTTAAATAGCAGATGGTGTTGACAAACCATTAATTGAAGAACTTGCTAAACTTGCATTTGACTGTAGGTTGAATTTTACTCTCATGTATTATCAGGTATCGTAGAAAGTATAATAAGAAAAGTGGACGATAGACTGTGGTGCGTAAAAAAGTGAAGAAAGAATACAGATACTTCATACCATTAAAGAGAATGATTTTACTGCGTCGACTGACAGACTGCACTAGATTGAGGGAACGAGCAAGACTAGGAGATGATGATCCAAGAAAGATACAGCCCTCGATTGCCACATATCCACCCCCAGACACAAGCCAGTTGGTAGATGAACACCATTCCAGATTTCTGAGACAAACACAGAACGTGGAGAACAATGAGGTTTCCTTCTAGATGATACCAAGTCGGTCATTGAAATTTCATGCTTTCTCAAAGTGCAAGCAGACTGCAGATCACAGTTTCGTCACTTGAAAGTTATGTATTTATCACCTATTACTACATTAGTGTTAGTCGATAATTGCATTGCAGTGTGGTACAAGTTATTTACTCCTGCTCAAGTTCTGTGAAATGTTTGCTGTATTACAGTTGTATTTTAAAATGCTTATGTCATTCTAAAGCAGGAATGCACTGGGATATTGCATATGCAGTACACCACCGTTTGTCAGTATTTCTGACTCCATGGCAGTTCACTTATTTTGTGAATTTGAGTGTTAATTACCATTAGGGTCTCATACATGCAGTGTTACTTTGCTAAGTGAAAGGAGAGTACAGATAAGTATATGGTGCCATAGTGTTCATGTGTTATAACTGCATTGTTTGACCTTGGTAACTGGCAAAGATTTCAGTCACATAACAATTTCCTTTGTTTGCTACAGTCACCTCCATAGCATTTCGATGCAAACCATTTACGAAGTACACAATGGTCAAAGTTTTCACATCTTGGAGCAAATGCCTCTCACTTTCACTCTTATTTAAATTTATTTGACTTAACCATCTTCTTTTGTCTTTCAGTGACCTGTCCAACTGAGAGGTAGTGGAACTGAAGTCGGACACGAGTCAGTTCTTTTTTTGTCTAAAGATTTGTCTGAATACAGTTGTATTTAATTTTATTCGTATTTTTACATATTTATTATACAGGTATGTGCATTACTACTCTATCAGTTCAAATACTCATTGGTTCTACTCAATCATTGAGAGAATGATATGCTGGCATACAGTTGAGTCAAGGTATTTTTACTATTTTAACAGGTTAAGTACCCCAATGTGCAGGGCATTGCACTGTGTTCTTTTACCCAATGTAGTGGAATCACACATTGAGTCAATGTAGTTGTGGTGTTTGGTGTCACCATCCCATGACTTCGGGTTTTGTGGAAATTGTGCCACATCGGCGTGGCTATCGGGACATAGATTCATAGGTAGGTACTAGGCTATTGGCCCTAGGGCCCATATAAGCCTAGCCATAAATTTACCTTGTCTTTTGCCACCCAACAAAATAATTTTCCTGTGCCCCTATCGAACAGAGCCACAGAAGTGATCCCCGCGGTGAATTTCCTATCTCCCATCCATTCGTCATGTTTCTACGTGAAGAGTGCTAATGAGGAACTCAGTCTGACATAGATGCGTAGTCTGTGTCAGAGTATGGGAACTCTCTGGGACCGGAATCTATCCCTCCAGCATGTTCAGTTTATTGTGGTGACAAGGTATTGTTCCCTAGAGCATGTAGCTCGGAGGGACTGGTATTTCTTTAAGTGGAGCATGTCCAACAGCTATGGGCTTGACATAGCTTTGTATGCCTGGCAGAGATCGCCTCTGAGTAGGCAATATGTGACGGAGTGGCAGTTAATAGTTTAATTGGTAATCCGTTATTTTGCAGGTCAAGAGCTTCAATACTCTTTAGGTTCAATGAGGTCGGACTTTGATATGTTTTGCTGGACTCATTTGTATTCCTGGTTGTGGGTTTCTGCTAATTACAAAGAAACAATATAAAAAAAATTCTATATGTGTGTGTGTGTGTGTGTGTGTGTGTGTGTGTGTGTGTGTATGTATATATGTGTGTGTGTATATATATATATATATATATATATATATATATATATATATATATATACATACCTACATTTATTGATAATACTAGGACTCTGCTCGTGAGACTTTGAGCATGACTGTATTCATGGTTTGTGATTAGCTTTTGTTTGGTGCTCATGATGTGTCTTATTTCTGCAATGTCCAGGTGAGGTGCAGGCAGTGATTGAGTTATTCTATTGGGGTTCTGTATGCAGATTGTATGTGGATGAGAGTAAAGTTGCCTGGCTACAAGACAACCTAAACTTAGCAGAACTAGAGTACAGGTGGTTGGCGACACAAGGAATACCGGAATGTGCGGTAATCTGAAAGGCACCATAGCTTCTTTTTTCCTCATACTTAGGTTACCATTTGATCTTTGGGGCATAGGATGACAGTAGTAGTGATGTCAAGTTTTCTAATTAATAGACAGAGTAGGTGCAGAGTATAAATGAGCTGCTGATGATGCATTTTACATGGTTGTGAATGATGAGGTTGGCAGCAGCGTATAAGAGCAGTCAATGACTTTACTGTGGCATACTATTTACTGATGTTAACAGAATCTGAATAATTCACGTTTAGGTGGACGTTCTGTTGAAAAGCACTGTAAAGAGGTTGGTATGCAGCAATCATGTACTTTATCATTGTTACTCTCATATTTCAACATTGCTGGATTAATTTACCCATGGCTGATTTGCTTTTTCAGGGTTGTGTTTGCAAATGAGTGCTGTATCTCAAAGATGGACATACACTTTGACTTTTTTTAATGAACTGTCTTTGCCTGGTGTTTTTCGCCTGTATTCGTTTTTCAGAGTTTATCACCATGGAGGCCAACTACACTAGTGAGAATGCACCTACAGTGAGACCGGTTGATGGTTTGCCAAGCCGAAGAAGAAAACTGCATCCTAATTCTGGAAGGAAGAGTGCTAAAAAGCAAACAAATATGAGGGAGAGGAGTCTGAGAGAACAACAGCAAGCTAACATCATGGCACATGAAGGACAACAGTATTGTCAAAGTTTACAGGTAAAGTTTCATACAAGAGTGAGTTTGGTAGTGCATAGGTTCATAGGTAGGTATTAGGCTATCTGCCCGAAGGCATGTATAAGCCTATCCAGAATGTGTTGTCTTTCGCCACTCCCTTAGATTAGTTCCCTGTGCCTCTGTCCAGCAGAGCCACTGAAGTGATCCCCGGGGTAAATTTTCTGTTGCCCACCCGCTGGAAAAGCTTTCTCTTGGAGAGTGTTAGCGAGGAGCTCTGCCTAATGTAGATTGGAATCTTGTTCCAAAGCATGGGAAGTCTCTCGGACTGGAAACTATCCCTCCAGCACGTCATTTTTATTGTTGTGGTGAGGTTAACATCCTGAGAGCATGTGGCTCGAGGGAATAAGCTTTTCTTTAGGTGCAACTTGTCCATCAGAGATTACCTCAGAGATTACCTCAGAGTAGTCGGTATGCAACCGAGTACAGCTGGAGTTTCTTTAGTTGAGCTTCATAGGGCATCTGTTTGAGGCCAGTGATCCTCTTGGTGAGGTACTTCTGTGGTTTTTCCAGCTTTTGCATGTGTCTTGTAAGATATATTCCAAATGGGGCGGTACCCTGTGATGGGTCTGATGAACGATGAGCAGAGGGGCACAATGACTTCTTTTGATCTGTATGCGAACCCTTTTGTGATAATAATGGGCCCACAAAGAAGGATTTTCTAACCACTTTGACAATGTCATTATCGAAGGAGAGATTAATATCTATTTGGGTACCCACATCCCTTATTACATCTTCCGTATTTAGTCAAATGATTTATTATTAAAAATGTGTATCTGAGATACGGACACGCTGATGATAAAAGCTAATTATATTTTCATTTGCTAGGACAGTATTCCTTTAAAAATGGGTGCCCAAGATGTTCTGTGTAGGTGCATAACACATTATTACAGGCACATTACTTATGATTAACTAATGAAAATGCTTGTGTGTTTACAGGACAAAATTCAAGGCCTATCCACAGATGAAATGCGTCATCTATGCAATGTTATAGCAAAAAGGAATCCAGCACTAGTACAGGAGATACTTGAGGAGCAAGAGAGGGGGAACAGTGGAATTACTGAACAACGTCAGGCAGAACAACCTCCGACTTGGTGTGTGTGCCAAGGCTGCAGGGATATGCCGACCGCACAAGAAAGAGTCTGTTGTGCCAATTCACCAACGAACTGTTTATCTCTTGTTCCGGTGAGTCATTGCTTAATAAGACAGAATGCTGTATACTGACAAAGATCACATCTGGCTAGTGTAATAGTATGTAAAGAAGATAAATTTATACAGTGTAGGCATGATTAATTTTATAGCACCCAGTATGACCACAGTTTATTACAAACATAAAGGGGCAGGTTACACCAGGAGTGCAATGATTGACAAAAGAGTTGGACACCATAATTTAATTGAAATAGAACACCTAGGAAACTGTACATTATACCTGCTTAAAGAGATGGAGAGTGAGAGAGAGAGATGCCCACACTGGTACATATCTGATTGTTCATGAATCGTTGACATGAGTACTGTAATGATGTAGCAGATATATGCTTGTCTGTGGTGTCGACAGGTATTGTTTTGCAGTGTGTAACAGTGTTTGTGTAAATGACATGAAAAGCATATTCTGCTGACAGAGTCTTGTCATATACAAGATGAATTCTTCAAGCAGATGCTGTCATGGCTCAAGGCACCAAGTACACACTGCAGTGTAAATGGGTACAGTATAGTATATCAGAAAAGTAAGCTATAATCTCTGCATGAACTCTTGATCATTCTGCTTGGTAGAGAGTAATGTTGTATGGTTGATGTGTGACCATATTACTGTCTACAGTGTATAGGATTTATCATCTCTGTCCAAAATAATTGCTAATACACATTGCACTCATCTTGTTATATACAGCACATACAAAGTCAAATTGGTATACACAACTCTGGCTATGCATTACGAAGTGTACTTTTGCATAATTACAAGATTTGTTAGAGTTGTTACACAAGTCTGACTGTTTCACCATAATTGTAATTGAGTATGGTTGCATTCAACGTAATTTTTTTTTTCAGGAAATGAGTGAAGTTGTGCTGCATCAGGGTGTTCTACGCGTTGCTGATACATACAGGCGGGCTATCTTTGGAATACCATTGGAGACTGATGATAATTGCCGTTTTCGGCATTCTGCCTATCGACAGTTCACTGTCTGGCGTTATGGACGGCTTGGGAGTAGAGTGCGTCGAGTCATTCCGAGTTGCTGTGTTTGGCGCATTCGTGACAGATATCCCAACCCTTTAGGTCAGTACACTGGTTTTCTACCTCAACGGAGGACAGTGACTGACTAGTATTAAAAAGTTAACATTTATGCATTTGTGTTAGAATAGCTAAAATTTTTAACCTAGTATGCTATGTTTGTACTGTATTTTTACAATAAAAAATGGATTAAAAAACATTACAATTTGTGTATTTGTCCAGGATATTGTTGTGTACCATGAATAATCGGTGCACCCATGGCAACTGTATATTGAAATAAAGGACTGGTAAGATGTATGCAGTGTGAAGTAAATATTTGTGGCTTGTAGTACACTATATGATACCAAGGGGGTATCACTGAAAAAGAATATGATTTTTTACGAAATGAACATCCAGTTATCAGTGGTATCTTCGGAATACCAAAAATACATAAAGGCCTTGATAATTTGGAATTTAGGCCCATAGCAGATGGACATAGAAGTGTTACATGCAATATAAGTACATATTTGGATCATTTCTTTAAGGAAAGTATGAAATGTTTCAGTTACATAACTAAAGATTCATGGGATTTTTTGAGTAGACTCAGTAAAATAAATATGAAGAGAGAGTATGTTTTCATTACAATAGATGTTGTAAATCTATTTACTACAATTCCTCATGATGTAGGCCTTTTATGGCTTGAAGAACAATTATTTATGACGCAACTTTATGAACAAGATCAGATTAATATATTAATAAATCTAATGGAAATGGTACTTAACAATTACATATTTTTTGAAGGTAGTTATTTCCAACAAATAAGTGGAGTTGCCATGGGGGCACCTTGTGCCCCCATGTATGCAAATTTAATCATGAGCTATTGGGAACATAATTACTTATTTACAACAGAGTTTCGTGACCATCTAATTATGTATACCAGATATTAGGATGATATTTTTATCATATGGGATCAAGATAAAAATATAAATAATAATACACACAAAAATATATTGGAAACATTCTTAGAATACATTAATCATACAGTGAAGTTTTTGAAATTTACTTATAATGTCCAAGAAACTACAATCAACTATTTGGATGTAGATATAACATATGACAAAGAAACAAACATTCTGAAAACACAAATACATAGGAAACCCACATTTTCAAATGCGTACTTGCACTATGACAGCTGGCACCCTGGCCACCAGAAAAAAGCCATAGTTAAGGGGCAGATGGTCAGGGCGGCCAGGATGGTCAGTGAAGAAGTAGACTTTATAAAAGAAATGAAATATATCATGCAATTATTTATGAATAGGGGATACCCAGAACAATTTTGTGTTAAAATATTTAATGAAGTAATAAATAAAAGGAAAAATGGAATATATACAGCAATTTTAAAAACAGGTTCGTTGAACAAAATATCAACTAATAATGAAGATATAATGGATAAAGATGGTCAAAATAACACCCCATTATATATTATTAAATATGACGATTGTACCAAAGATATAGAATATATCATTAAGAGAAATTGGGACTTTTTTGTCAATGATAAAATAGGGAGACAAATGTTCAATGGAATCATACAATTTGTATATAAGAAAAGTCCTTCTTTTAAAAATATACTAGAAAATAAAAGAAATAAGGAAAAATATACAAGTGCAAAAGAAGGTAATTTTAGATGTGGGACATGTAGTACATGTAGTTACATTCAAGAAACGAGTACTAACATTAGGATTAATGAATGTAACATTAGGATAAATGGACATTATAATTGTCAAACAATAAATCTAGTATATGTAGCCTTGTGTCAACAATGTAAAGCCTTTTACGTGGGAAAAACTAAGAGGAAATTCAGAGAACGAATCAAAGAACATTTACTAGATATACAACATCATAAAAACAGCAATGCTTTAGCAAGACACATTATAGAATATAATGATCACAAATTTAAATTTATTGTTATAAATCAAATAAAACAGGATTTACAAGGAAAGACAACCATGTATCATTTAGATATGGAGGAACTTAAATGGCAAGTACAACTCAATTCATGTATACCTCCGGGTATAAATGAATATATGACTATTATGCCATTATTAAAATTCAATAGAATATACAACACATGATACATGGCAATACATAGAACATCAATTTATATTATTTATATTTGATATATTCATTAACATATAATATAATTAAATCATAGATTAGAATAATTCATAGTATTGTACATTAATATAATTGATTTCAGAACTATTAGACTGTAAATTACATGTAAATAATATATATATAACATTTGCATTTAAATAATAATTGTATATATTTCCCAATACAATGTGATTCAGCATACAGGTTGTGATTATGCATATTAATAGTATACATTTTTCACTAAATACATTATATATAATTGGATATTGAATATGCATAAAGAATATCTAATAATTTATAGTTCCAGTTGAATATATTTAGAATTGTACATGTATAAATTACTGTTTATATATATTAGACACATCAATAGTTATAATGGTATTATATATATATTTATACAAAAATAAGTAGTTTTTTAGTAAAAATTTATTTATGGATTATTTGGATACTTTATATGAAGTTTTTAAGTATAATAATGTATAAATAAGTAAGTATATGTTTATACAAGTAGGAGTGTATGAATTGGTTGTGTATTTAAACAAGATGATTTTTTTAAAAATATGCCATTTCCTTTTTAAGAAATTTATGGCGGGAAATTAGGCTATTAATTAAATGATTATTGAATAATCAACACTGTATAAAATGAGTGGGTTATAATGACAGTATGTATTCTGAAGAAGTTCGAAAGGACGAAACCTAGGTCAATAAAGCAGTTTTCGTTACACAGTTCGTGTGGTGGCTTTCTGTACTTGGTTGGTAACTACAAGTTTGTTTGGAGCCTGTTTTTGTTTCCTTATTGGCATTGGACTTATCTCACCTTGCTTTCAACAACAAGGTACAGTATAGTATATCAGAAAAGTAAGCTATAATCTCTGCATGAACTCTTGATCATTCTGCTTGGTAGAGAGTAATGTTGTATGGTTGATGTGTGACCATATTACTGTCTACAGTGTATAGGATTTATCATCTCTGTCCAAAATAATTGCTAATACACATTGCACTCATCTTGTTATATACAGCACATACAAAGTCAAATTGGTATACACAACTCTGGCTATGCATTACGAAGTGTACTTTTGCATAATTACAAGATTTGTTAGAGTTGTTACACAAGTCTGACTGTTTCACCATAATTGTAATTGAGTATGGTTGCATTCAACGTAATTTTTTTTTTCAGGAAATGAGTGAAGTTGTGCTGCATCAGGGTGTTCTACGCGTTGCCGATACATACAGGCGGGCTATCTTTGGAATACCATTGGAGACTGATGATAATCGCCGTTTACGGCATTCTGCCTATCGACAGTTCACTGTCTGGCGTTATGGACGGCTTGGGAGTAGAGTGCGTCGAGTCATTCCGAGTTGCTGTGTTTGGCGCATTCGTGACAGATATCCCAACCCTTTAGGCCAGTACACTGGTTTTCTACCTCAACGGAGGACAGTGACTGACTAGTATTAAAAAGTTAAGATTTATGCATTTGTGTTAGAATAGCTAAAATTTTTAACCTAGTATGCTATGTTTGTACTGTATTTTTACAATAAAAAATGGATTAAAAAACATTACAATTTGTGTATTTGTCCAGGATATTGTTGTGTACCATGAATAATCGGTGCACCCATGGCAACTGTATATTGAAATAAAGGACTGGTAAGATGTATGCAGTGTGAAGTAAATATTTGTGGCTTGTAGTACACTACTTGGATACAGAGGTCTTAAAGATAGAGCAATGATTATTGAGATCTGACTGTATGAGAGAAATCGGTCTGTTATAATGCAATGTCAGGAAACCAACTATGCAGGAGTGCAAAGTAGTAGTGACAATACAGTGCTGACCTATTGTCACTACTACTTTGCACTCCTGCATAGTTGGTTTCCTGACATTGCATTATAACAGACCGATTTCTCTCATACAGTGCTATGCATCTGTGAAACACAGTGTATACTTATGGGAAATAGAGTCATGTAAAGCAGTACTTATGTTACTTTGCATTAGTTTGAGTTTGAAAATGGTAGTTGCAATAGAACTCACTATATACGTACTCATAAAACAGAACCGAGCTATGTGCAGCCAGTTGTATGAATGAGTAACTGCTGAACATGTGGATTAACAACAGAGCGCACCTTGCATTCAATTAGTGCATGGAGTGGCTTAGAACTGAATAACCATAACTGCCTTACAATTAACCATTGGTATGAACTACATTTCATCCGGAGCACAGTAGATTACTTTGTTAATATTGTGTACGTATACACCAATGACTATTAGTAATGGTGTACAGGTTAGGTAATAGCAAGAGTACATTTTCAGAAGACTGAAATTGAAAGGTTATTTCTTAATACGGTTGCATGTTCCAGTGTAACAACACACACAAGACATGGCCAGCTTGACAATATGTGGGTGGTGAGATGATTGTGGAACAGATGCCTACATTTGTTCTTTTGAATGTGTAAGATGAGAAATAGTACGGTGGATTGAATCACACGTATCAATGATGTGCAGTGTTGTAGTAAGTAAAGTGGCCTGAAGAGGTACAATCCAGACATTCACAATCAGTCCCAAGATGTTGAGTAGACGGAACCATCATATTATAGTAAGCAGTCTGTTTTGGCACTGTGCAGTGTACCTACAAACACCAGGTCCAATTGCCTCTCTTTCACGACTATTGTATTGTGTTTATTTATTGTATTGTATTTATTGTAGATTTGTTAAATGGGATAGTTAGCATCAATATATATCCCTTTGTCAGCATCGGCCAGTGGAGAGAAGCTACAAGATAATGCACCTTGAACATTTAGTGAGCGCTAGTTTCAAGCATATAACATTAATAAGTCATACGAGCATTTAGCACAGATACTACTAACATTATAAAACACTGAATAAAACTATATAATTTTTAAAAGTTATATGTATTAATCACATTACAATCTGTAATCACTGAGCAGCAGTTATACAATTCAACCTTCCAGAAATGGTGTGGCATGAAAAATGTTTGAAGTAGTTGAAGGTAAGGCATCTAACTATTACAGAGGTCACTAGTCACATTTAATGTCAGGACAAACAATGAGTTTTATAGGTTCATAGGTTCATAGGTTTATACTAGGCTATCTGCCCTAAGGCATTTATAAGCCTAGCCCAAAGTTTTGTGGCTTACGCCACCCCTTATGTTAAAAAATATTGTGCCTATTAGTTTGTTTTGCCTCTGTCCAGCAGTGACACAGAGATGATTCCCGGGGTAAACCTACGATCTCCCATCCACCGGTCAAGATTTCTCTTGAACAGAGCCAGCGAGGTGCTCTGCCTCACATGGACCGGGATTTTATTCCACAGCATAGGGAGTCTCTGAGTGACAAATCTATCCCGCCAGCATGTCTTATTTATATCCGTGCTAAGGTTTAAGTCGCTTGCTCTAGTGGATCTGGTAGATTTGGATTTTTTGAGGTGGAGCATGTCCATTAATTCCGGGTTGGTCTCTGAGCAGACGGTATGCGACTGAATAGAGCTGGAGTTTCTTCAGTCTGGCAGCATATGACAGATTTTGGAATCCCTTTATCCTTTTGGTGAGGAACTTTTGGGGTCTCTCCAATTGCTGCAGGTGTCGGGTGAGATACATCCCGAATGGGGCATTGTACTCGATCATTGATCTGATAAGTGAAGAGTACAGGGGAACAATGACCTCACTTGATCTGGATGTGAATCCCTTCATGATCAGGTGGGCAATGTAGAAGGTCTTTCTAACCACTTTAGCAATGTGAGTGTCAAAAGAAAGGCCACTGTCAACCTGGGTCCCCAGGTCCCTGATAACCTCTTCTGTGCTTAGTGGATTGCCACCTATATGGTAGCTTGGGGTTACCTTGTTTTTCCCGAAGGTATGACTATACATTTTTGGCATTTAACTTCAGGCCATGGCTCTGGCACCAGCTATCAGTTTCCGTGAGACCCCTCTGAAGGATATCTGTGTCCGATGTACTTTCCACTATGGCGCCTAGTTTGCAGTCATCTGCAAACTTTGTCAGCCATAGTCCTCCTATGTTTGCCTGTACTTCTGAGAAGTAGATGCCAAACAACAGGGGGCCAAGGACTGAGCCCTGTGGGACACCACTTGTGACCGGCTTGGAGTCTGACATGGTGCCAGCAACTCTGACCCCGTGGGTTCTGTCCTTTAGCCAGTTTGCAACCCATCTTGTGACATATGGATTTACATTTAAGCTGGTAAGTTTCTCTATAATACCTAAGATGGGGTACTGTGTCGAAAGCTTTTGCAAGGTCAAGGTAGGCTGTATGGACTGCCTTTCCCTCATCAATGGCCTTGGTGACTGTTTCGAAGAAGTCGACCAAGTTCAAAAGGCATGATCTGCCCTTGACAAAGCCAAACTGGGTTGGGTCCAATGTCTGCAAGTCCCCTATGTCTTTGTTTATGAGTTCCATTATGATCCTCTCCATAGCTTTTCAGACCAGGCTTGTTAAGCTTATGGGGCGGTAATTACCAGGGTCCATAGAGGCACCGCCTTTGTGGAGTGGGACCACAGTTGCCGTACGCCACTCTTATTGCTTTATTTGCTTTGTTTTCTAACAGAGTTAGCGAGGGTTAAAGGGTCAAGTCAGCTGGTAGTCTGATCTATGGTTTTACCACAGAGTTGGCAAAGAACAAGTCCCCAGCTGAGTTTTTGGATTTGTATGTTTGAACTCTGAGTGTAGTGTATGATTACAGTGGCTGTATGCTGGTGTAGGGACTGACAATATTTTCTTAGTGCAGATGTATGTTCCTTGTTGGTAAAGGACATAATGTGTCACTATTAGCAGGTTTTAACTAAAGTAGACTAGGCAATTGAGGCCATCCTAGGCCATTTTGGTTGTGACACTGGTGTCCTCGTTAGGCCATGCCCGTAACAAATCTGGCTGAGTGGTTATAGCGAGATGATAGTTTACTTACGATTGCTTCTGTTTTATTTGGAGAATAGAGATGAGGTGTCTAGAAAAGTTGAACGGGCAACTGCAGTTCTATCAAGTAAGGTAAGCAAAGGTTGGATTCTGTGAAGAGAGCAAAGTTTTTGACAAATGGTTTTCATAGCTTGCATTGCTATGTACATCACAGTTCAGGTTGTCACTGCTTGGGAGATGATGGTGCCATTGTTAGCGCTCATGTTGAAGGATGGCTGTGGTGGCCTTCCGTGTAGGTGAGAAGAGGACTAGCTTAGATTTGTTTGGGGTCACGAACAGATGTTGAGTGGAGAGCCATTTATCCACTGTATTGAAGCTAATTAGGGTTAATGGGGATAAACTACCTGGTGAGGTGTCAACAAAGCAAGGTGGAGTAATCTGCATATTGAATGCAGGTAGCATCTTGGATGACTGAATGAAGATAATTGATACAGATGGAGAACAGAAGGGGTGTTACTATAGAGTCCTGGCAGATTACAAATATGATGTGTAGGCGAGATGACAGATTCCCCCACCATAGGACTGCCTGTTGCCTGCCCTGCCAGTAGGATTGCAATGTTTGGAGTGCATGGTTGTTTAAGCAGAAGCCCTTCAAGGTATTTATAAGCATGTTGTGGTCAACCATGTCAAATCCCTTGGATAGATCTGGAAAGACTGCTGAAAATAGTTTGTTATTGTGGTTGTGGTTACTGACGTTGGACAAAGACAGGAGGGCAGAAGTATTAATGTGATGTGGCTTACAGCCACGCTCAAAGTTTGACGACAACTTATTCCGTGTAAGGTAGTGCAGGAGCTATGTGTCCACCCTTCCATATAATTTTAGCTAGAGTTGACAGAATAGCTATGGCTCAGATGTTTGACATTTGAGTGAAACTGCTTCCTTTCTGGACAGGTTTGACATGGGAGATTTTGCATATAGAGGGTACTGTAGCTTCATATGCAGCTCTGTCGATCTATATTGACATGGGGTATGCTGTGGTGTCAGCAGCCTTTTGCACGTACTCTGATGGGAGGAGGTCAGCAGCCAGGGCGGAAACTCTTAATTTCTTAAGTATGGCATGAATAAGTTGTGAAGGAATGTTAACCTGTACAGTCAATATGAACACAGTCATAGGTTCATAGGTGTGTAGTAGGCTAAGGACCCAGGATCCTTTTTTTCATCAAGCCCAGCATGGTGGCACCCAACCTTAGCTCAAGTGATCCCTAGGGTGATTTTTCTATTTCCCATCAACTCATCGATTTATATTGTGAAGAGGGCCACTGAGTAAATCTGTTTGACATGTATGTGAATTCCATTAAGAAACATGGGCAGTCTCTGGATTGTGAACCTGTCCAAGTAAATGATTCTAGTAATGAGTTTGAGGTCTCTTCACTTTGTGGTGCGGTGTGAATTTATTTATTTTTTCTTCAGATGTATCATTTCTAGCAGGGGTTGGGTAACACATGGATATGCAAGTCAAACAGAGATCACCTCTAAGTAGTAAATATGAGACAGAGTACTTGAGGTTTAATAAGTCGGTAAAATGCAGGACAATTGTTTAAGGCCTAGAATCCACACTGTGACGTAGATTTGTTACCTCACCATTTGTTCAGGGTGCCTAGTGAGGCATATGCCATATAAGGCATTGTACAGGATGATTGGTCAAATGAGTGAAAACTGGAGGCAGATAATGACCTCTTTCTTCCTGGATGCAATAGCCTGAGTAATGAGATGCACCACATGGAAGTACTTTCTTACCGCAGTATTAAGGTGGTCATCACAAATGGTGGTTGCTGTGATCTCTTATAATGCTTTGTCTTCGGTCGATGTGTTAATTGATGGGGACTCTGTTATTCCCATAGGGGATGATGACCCATTTTTTGGCAGTGAGGTTAAGGCCATGGTTCTAATTCCAGTTGGTGGTGTCAATAAGGCCTTTGTTTTGGATGTCAACATCAGTTGTGTAGTTAATAGCTCATAACTTGCAATCATCTGTGAACTTCGTTACACAGAGTGGCTGTGTGTATGACTTTAGCTATGAGAAGTAGATGCTGAGCAGCAGAGGACCTATGGCCGATCTCTGTGGAATTCCACTGTTTGGCAGACTGAGTTTGAGCCCGCTGTTTTTACGTAGTGTCTTCTATCTGTGAGCCAATTTGCAACCAACGTAGTGATAAAGGGGTTGATGCATGGTTTGGTCAGTTTATCAATATTTCCAGAGTGAGGAATGATATCAGAGGCCTTGTCCGGATGTAGGTAGGCTGGATGCACTGCCTCACCTTCATCCATAGACAGGGAGAACAGGCATGATCTCCCTTTCACATAGCCAGATCTCATGGGGTCTGCAGTTTGGATATTTCAAAAGTATTTGTTAATCAGGAACACAATGATCCATTCCCTAACTTTACCAATGTAAATTAGGCTAAGGGGTGGGTCGATAATTACCAGGGTCTGTATTCGCTCACCCTTTTTGTAGTGTGATGACTGCAGCAGTACACTGTTCGGTAAGGAAAAAAACATGAGTAGATGCCGTTACTAAAGAGGACACACACATGTGGTGCCAATTTACTTTGTAGTTCATGTACAAAATGACCAGGGATGTTATCGGGTCTCATAACAGATGTATTTTTGGTCGTGGTCAATGCAACTGCAACCTTGTGCTGCAGTAATGCTGTGTGCTTGCCATGGTTCCGTTATTGTGATATGCTGTAGGTGTGGATAGAGTGGTATAGTTGACACATAATCCGTATGACAGTGTGTTAGCAATTGCTGCTGGGTCACTATGCGACCTGCCATTCTGCATTATGTCAGACCAAAATCTGGGTGTTGATATGGAGCCTATTGATATAGGTATAGAAGGGTTTTTTGGATTGTTTGTAGTGTTGGCTGTAATTCTGCCATCATTGCTTGCTTTTCAGGTTTCAATGAGGTTTTTCAACTCTTTGTTGAGAAGGGATCTTTAGCTCTGTATGGCCTACACCATGTTCTGCATCAGTTTCTTTCTTTTCTTGAGATTATTAATGTAAGGGCCACAACAGATTGGCTGACTTTTATTGAGTATACATGTAACACATGCAAAACTGTTGACAAAATATACAACAGATAAGAATTGTTTTCTTTTGCAGGTTGTCATAACATGCTTTTCTAATCATCAATATACAGAAATTAACACTTTTCTCCAGGAAGCTATGTAAACCAGTCTACCTCTAACAGTATGGTTTACAAAACAGTCATTTTTTCTGTAATTGTGACTGTTATATGAATTTAGTTCTTACAGCAGGGATCAAGCATGAGAGGCCCTTTATCCAGGGAAGATCAACAGAGCAAATGAGATGTTAAAAGTGTAAACACCAACTAATATCTGTAACAGGGCTGGGTAAATTTGGTTTCATTAAAAAAAGGTGCAAAGGGCAAACTTTGGGTTTTAAATAGCTGAGCTGAAACAAAGTACAGGCAAGCCAGCAAATGTACAAACAGCGCATGGCAACAGCACTATATAAACACAAAGTTATAAGAGACTCTTTAAAGTTTGATAAGACACCTTTTAGCTATCTTACCATCTACAAATGCATAACCTGTGAAGCCTGATGAATAACAATGTCTCTGGCTTTCAGTACAGGAAGGGGCAAGCTGAGCTAACAGGTACCATGCTGAGGAGATGAATTCATTATGCAGACATCAAGACTCCTCAGTAACTTCAATTGACTGTTGAGCAGCATAAGATGAAGGAGGTGTGATGCATATGTGTGGGAACCCTAAGTCACAGACAACAGCTTAGCATATTCACAGGAATCTTAACAATAGCATCAGATGAGGTATGAGCAGAGTCATTTAGGAAACAGGTTTTTAAACCAAAAGAAGAAATGAATGTCAGTAATTACCTGGTTCTTCTGTCACCAAACAGTTACATTTAAGCATACACAGCTCACTAGAAAGTAGCTACAATCAAATGGACAGCCATATTTCTGCAATTACTATTCCACTATACCATCTGACTTTACATTACAAGTTTCCTTACAGGTATTCCAGACTGTTCATGAAAATCACATAAAGTAATGCAATCAACAAACGGATGTCAGGCATTATGGTTGACACCGACTATTGTTCAGACCGCACTGTGGCAGGTTCACACAACTATGAAATATACTAAAGTGCAGTCATTAGACCACATAGCAGTATTACTGTGGCTTCCAGTGACAGTTTATAGAACAATGTCAAATGTCAGGTATGCACACTTTATGAGAAATTCTTCTTCCCGACAATGACTGCATAGACATGCAAGCCTTATCCGGAATATGTTAGATGAAGTGAAGCCACTGCTGTGTATTTGTGCATACTTGCCACCTGTAAAGCATTACTAAAATTGTAAGAAGCACCACTGGAAACCCCTTTCTTCTGCACTATCACTGTAGGTCCATCAAATCATGTCTAACAACCTGGCATCATTGTCTCTAATCACTGATGACAACTGGGCAAGAACAGTTAGGGAGAAAAGATATGACCCTTGGTCATGTGTATAGTTCTCACTGACTGCACATTTAGAACATCTTCTACTCTCAGTTTATATTTTCAAGAAATTTCTTCATTTTAAGACATCGTCATGCTCCCTTTTTTGGTGTAAACAAAATAGCTGTTAAATCTGAATTTTACTGCTTAGTCCTGTTAACGTTTATCCACTACCAAAAACAAAGATTATGGTAAGGTTTTAATGCACTCCATAAAGCATCCATGTGCCTTCTATTGGCTGTGTGACTTCCATAAAACTCAGCAGCCTTACATGAATAAGCTAATGGCCATCTGGACTGTAGTTCCCTATTCTGGATTATCTTTGGCAGCTGTGTTGAGCTACAGCTGGATGCATAACCAATGAACCTGCAAAAAATTACCTGTCAGTTGCTACTCAGTGTAGGTTCACTGACAGGACGCAGTTTTGAAATGGATGACATGATGCTATGGAGGAGGATGGACATCCACTGTTTCCAGAGGACAAGATGGAAGGGCAGTGCAGCCAAGGCACTTGGCTTGGGTTCCACAGTTCATAGGTTGGTAGTAGGCTATCGGCCCTAGGGCCTATACAAGCCTAGCCATAACAATTTTCTACTTCTGTGTATGAGAATAGGCTAGAAATGCTCTGTGAATTGTGGTAAGAGAAAGGGTTCAGAAGGCAGTGAGGGATACTGTTTGACTAAGTGACAGACTCATGTCAATCACACTCCAGTGTAATGATAGTGCAGTACTCATAATCTCATTCTATGTCCCACTGCTGAGTTGTGACAGTGAGCCAAAGAGTGCAGTACTCATAATCTCATCCTATGCCCCACTGCTGAGTTGTGACAGTGAGCCAAAGAGTGCAGTGAGACATTAGTTTGCAGTACCTACTACATAAAGCTGGACTTCATGAATCGGTTTAGATAATGGGTGACTTCAATGCACATATCGTGACAGACAGAAAAATAAATCATGACTGCTTGGCTCCACATGGGTGGGGCAACAGGAATAATGGAGAGGCCATTCTAGACATCTGTCTTGCAAATGGCTTGATAGTAGCCACAACATGCTTCATTAAGAAAGACAGTCACAAGTTCACGTACATGAGTGGCCTATACCAAATCATGTAAAGTTCCCCTAGTGAGGAAAGGGTACTGAGATATGAACATAAATTGTATAGTCTTCCTCCATGAAACAGGTGGCCCACAGCATAAGCCACTGGTTTCCACAGTCATCTGCAAGCAGTGGACAAAGAGGGTGCTAAGGTCAACAGAGACCATGGTGAAGATCAGAAAGTTGACTGGAGATAAATTATGACAGTTCAAGTATTCAGTCATGCCTCTACCTCCCTAAGGAATGGTTGAAATAGGTCTACAGAAAGAATGGCAGCACGTTAAACCA
Organism: Protopterus annectens; assembly: GCF_019279795.1. Lineage (NCBI taxonomy): Eukaryota > Metazoa > Chordata > Ceratodontiformes > Protopteridae > Protopterus > Protopterus annectens. The sequence continues at coordinate 977,957,986 of NC_056734.1, read as the reverse complement.
GCATGTGTCAGGACTACTGAACAGAGTTGTGGCTTATCCATGTATGTCTATAAGGTACATAAGGAAAGCATGTGGTGTAATTCAGCAGTCAAGGATGTCCACAAAAGAAATACAGAGTACAGAAAGAGTGGGACATTGGATTAACCACGCAGGCTAGGAAGGAATGGAGGTTGACTAACAAGGAAGGTAAAGGAGCAGTTGCATTAGCACAGAAAAGGGCATTGGAGGCACTCAACCAGCTACTGCAAAGAGACTCTGTAGTTGTCACAAAGACACTAAAGCAAATTGCAAGGCCACTACACCCAGATAAAGAAAACTGACAGACACACTTCATAAGGGATGGCAAAACAACATGCTCATCATTCCGCAGGACATCAAAGGCAGACTGCGGGAGTACTTACAGCAGCTTAACAATCACATTAACCCCACAGATGCTGTATTTTGCCAGAAACAGGCTATGATAGAGTCAAACAGGATACCACCCTGGAAGAAGTCAGACTTTCACTAAGGGAAATAAAGTCAAGGAAAGCAGCAGGCTCTGTACAGGTCACAGTGGACATCTTACAGATGCTGGCTGAGGTAGGGGAGAATTGGCACCTGAAGCTACTTGTAGCAGCGTGGAGGGAAAGGCATACCCCCAGGTGAGTGTCAAAGAATCTTACTTGTGCCAGTTAACAAGAACAAATGGGACATCCACAACTGTGATCCATACAGAGGCATCATACTGCTGTCACCTTACATGAAAGTTGTGGAGAGGGTGACTCATAAATGGATACACTGGGTAGTACAATGTAATAAGGGCAATGAGTAGTTCATATTCAGATCAGGATGCAGCCCAACTGACCCGATGTTTGCAGTGAGACAGTTGCTAAGAAGCTAGAGATGAGGAAAGAGTCCTAATCCTCATTCCTATGTTTTGGTAATGCAGATAAAATGCCAAGAACACTTCCTTGGGCAGAACTGTGGTGGTTCAAAGTCCTAGAATCATTCTTCGAATTAGTGCTGCCTAAGTAGAAGGACCAATGACTCAAGTGCAAACAGTTTCCGTCTCACATCTAGTGGAATTGATGCACCCATAAGTGGATCTGTTTTTCTATGTAATTCCGAGTAAGTTATAGAACATCCCAAATTGACAGTCACTAATACCAAGTAACAATTTTTCTAGTGGGAAAGACACAATGCCCTTTATGAAGAATGAGGTGATGCAAATGGAAATGGTGCAGTTCCCTGGTTACAAACCATATTACCCACAACTTATCTTGCTTAAGTTTTGTCATTTTCCATAACTATAGGTTTGAGGTGACTGGCATCTATTTCAGGGCAAACCCTTGATGTCCTGTAGGATTCCACAATTATGATGCATCAGTTAAAAAAAATAAAAAATAGCATTTCTTACTGACTGTGCAAACGTTATTTGTATTTACCTCTCACTCCACATATCTCAGTAGCTGACATCTGAGGATTTTCTAATGAGAATTTTTTGTCTCGTGCATACCACCATGGCAACACCAGCCATTTAATGACAGCTAACATGTTTGTGTGAGCCATTAGCTAGACAGCAATATTGGGCATAGGTAGAGGAAGTGCAAAACAATTGTCTCAACTCTGAAATGTGCTGTACTTCCCTGTAGTAAATCTTATCACATAAAAGCAATTTTTTTTCTTTCTTTTTTTTTTTTAATAACTGTTCACTCCTGTCTTCCTGAAGTCAAGGACCAGTGAGTCTAAACCTGAGTAAATTGCACATAAAAAGTGTGTGTGTGTGTGTGTGTGTGTGTGTGTGTGTGTGTGTGTGTGTGTGTGTGTGTGTGTGTGTGTGTGTGTGTGTGTCTGTAAATGAATACACAAGTGCCTATGATGTATTACTTCTATTGCTTCATATGAACGTTTTTTTAAAGGAACAATACTTGCTAATAAGTAAAACATGCGTACATTATGTTGGCTTTTCACTCAGTGTATCATTTTGTGGCTGTATATATGATTAATAAAAAGTACGAAAAATATGGAAAACAATCTGTTGTAATCCTCAATGAGTATTATTTTTTGATTTTACACTGCTGTTGAAATGTTTTTTTCATGACTTGCATCTCTCTTAGACTAACTGTACAAAATTATTATAGAACTGCATACAGATGTCTTATTTGATAGCCTGACACTGATTATTACTTGAACAATAACATTTCACTGATAATATATTACATAGTGCATATTTAGATTTTGGAGTTTTCCCCTGGGTCACATCTGCACATGGCCTGGTCAATTGCACAATGCCGACACACGCATATATAAAGAGATACCTATGCACACCTGCATATGTATATGCACACAGACGTGTGTGTGTGTGTGTGTGTGTGTGTGTGTGTGTGTGTGTGTGTGTGTGTGTGTGTGTGTGTGTGTGTGTGTGTGTATAGGTTCATAGGTTCATACTAGGCTATCTGCCCTAGGGCATTTATAAGCCTAGCCAGAATGTGTTTGGCTTTCGCCACCCATTTTAAATTAATTTTGCTATGCCCTTTTTTGAGGTTAGTATACTGTGCCTCTGTCTAACAGTGACACAGAAGTGATACTCGGGGTAAACCTATGATCTCCCATCCACTCATCAATATTCCTCTTGAAGACAGTCAATGAGGGACTCTGCCTAAAAACTTTGTTTTTGCCAAAGGGGATGACTATACACTTTTTGGCGTTTAGCTTGAGGCCATGGCTCTGGCACCAGTTGTCTGTTTCGATGAGGCCCTTTTGGAGGATGCTTGTGTCAGCTGGAGAGTCGATTATGGCGCCCAGTTTGCAGTCATCTGCGAACTTGGTCAGCCACAGTCCTTCCGTGTTGGCCTGTACCTCCGAGAAATATATACTGAACAAGAGAGGCCCCAGGACTGAGCCTTGTGGGACGCCACTTGTAACTGGTTTGGAGTCTGACATGGCTCCAGCAATTCTAACCATGTGGGTTCTGTCCTTGAGCCAGTTTGCAACCCATCTAGTGACATAGGGGTTTATATTTAAGCTGGTGAGCTTATTTATAATGCCCGAGTGGGGTATTGTATCAAAGGCTTTTGCAAGGTCCAGGTAGGCTGTGTGGACCACCTTCCCCTCGTCAATGGCCTTGGTGACTGTTTCAATGAAATCAACCAGGTTTAAGAGGCAGGATCTGCCCTTAAAGCCGAACTGGGTAGGATCCAGTGTCTGTAGGTCCCCAATATCTTTATTTATGAGGTCCATGATGATCCTTTCCATAGCTTTGCAGACCAAGCTTGTCAGGCTTATGGTGCTATAGTTTCCAGGATCCATTGAGGCACCACCTTTGTGGAGAGGGACCACAGTTGCTGTATGCCACTCTTCGGGTACATATCCTGTAGTAAGGCTGAGATTGAACAGTAGTTTTATGTTTGGGTTTAGCTCTTCTTGGAGTTCATGTAGGACGCAGCCCGGGACACCGTCTGGTCCCATTGATGCTGTGTTTTTTGCTTTGGAGAAGGCGGCTCTTACCTGACTATCTGAGATGTCAGGGGGGGCAGCACTCTGCTGGGATAGATATTTGCCCTTTTGGTGGGGGGGTGAGTTTGCACTGAGCCTGTCAGCTAGGATGTTGGCAATGTCTGTGGGTTCGGTGTATTTTTTGTCATTTTGGACTAATTCTGAGAATATCTGGGAATTACCACCCAGGTTCCTAACATAACTAAAGAAAGCCTTGTGATTATCCTTAGTGTCCTGTGCAATTTTTCTCTCAAAGCTGGCCTTAGACGATTTTATGAGTGCCCGTAGTTTTTTGCTAATACTGATCAGAGATGCCTTCCCTTTTTGGAATTTTGCTCTATCATTTAGTAGCTTCCTCCTTCTATTGTATAGTTTGTTTATGGCTGGGGTCCACCAGACAGGACGTCTGCCTTTGGAGGATTGGGTCTTGGTTTTATTTGGGATTGCATGATCCATGCATTCCTGAAGGTGTTCATAGAATGCATTTATAAAGGATTCTGCGGTCTGGGCCGTATTTTCCACATGCCTGGGGGCTTTGAAGGATTCCGCCTCGGCTTTGAGGAGTGTGAAATTTGCTTTAGAGAAGTTTTTCACTGTGGTTTTCTGGGCAGGGGGTGGTGTCGGGATGTGAATATCCAGTGAGATTAGTTTATGGTCTGATCTTACCAGTGAGGGATACACTTCTGGTTTGGAGCACAGAGTCCCCATGTTGGTGATGATCAGGTCCAGTATGTTTTTCCCTCTTGTGGGAGTGGTAACAAGTTGTTCCATAACATTTGAGTTTATAAATTCTAGGAACCTTTGGGCTAGGGTGTTGGAGCTAGAGTAATGCTCCCAGTCTATGTTTGGGTAGTTGGAAGTCACCCAATATAATGGTGTTTGGAGAGACCTTCATATTTTCCAGTGTTCTCAGGAAGGCCGAGTGGGGTTCCTGGGTTAGGGAGGGTGGTCTGTAGCAGGCTATAAACTGGAAGGCAGTTTTACCCACTGTGAGTTGCACATGGATAGTCTCTGATGCTTCATGCTGTGCCACCAACCTGGAGGTGTGGGTATCTTTGATGAATATTGATACTCCCTCTCCTTTTGTGGGTCGGTCCAAGTTTTGGGGCCGAAAATCATGGTATGAGGTATAACCTGGTAGTGCTGGGGTGCTCTCGGGAGCCTTGAACCAGGTTTCTGTTACTGCACAGATATCGATGTTCTCCATGCTAAGGAGAGTTTTGAGTGCGTGCATCTTGAGGTTTAGACTTCTGGCGTTGAGTAGCATTACTCTTAGTTTCTTATCCCTTGTGATACCTATGGAGGTGGGTTTGTCTTTTGAGCCTTGCCTAAAAAAGACACTATGGGGGTAGCAAGAGCCTCTGCCAATATCCAAAAGCCCAGGGGTGACAGGTGCAAGCTGTCCCTATATATATATATATATATATATATATATATATATATATATATATATATATGCACATACACACACATATTATACATATATATCTCAGTGCTGTTTTGCACAGGACCTTCACACTTAGTAGGATTATACCCACACATTAACTCATATGTACCACAGGGAAGAGCCATGGTTTCATTTATTTTATTTTATTTATTTTACATTTGTTAACCGGGAAAGTCCGACTGGATACGTATCCATTTTCAACGGAGGACCGGGGATAAAAGCTCCAAGCAGATAAACATTTAAAATGCAGTATACAGTAATATTTAGCAATTAACAAAATCAAAAGAAAAATACATATTACATATTTAAGAGAATGGTCTGAGTAAGGTAATATTTACAGAGATATTAAGCAGTTTAACAACAAAAAAGACAAATACAAATAGGTTCCATAATGAAAAAGGTTCAAAGTAAGGTTATATTTGGATAAGAGAATGTCAACAATGACGTGGGAGGTGGAGGGAAACTATAAAGGGAGAAGAAAAAAAAAATTAAACATGTAAGAGAAATGAGGGTATAAGAAGAGGAAACAGGTAAAGGAAGATCATTTATAAAGAAAGAGAGGAAGAAAGAGATAAGAGAAGGGCAGGTCCTATTCAAATGCAACCTAGATAATCGAATGGGAGATTGCTAATTCATCCCTGGAGTGGCACTCATGTCCGTCATGATAGGGGTAGCCAGTGCTGATCACAGACCTGCTCTGTTCTTACATTTATTCTGTGAGCTATCCAAAAAAGAACAAATGGGGATACTTATGATTAACATAGCTTGTAAAGGCTCTAGGGCTGCTAGACTAGCAACCACCTATGAACCTATAAGGTAATATATGTAAATGGTGTTGGAGGAAGTATTTTACATCCAGAATATTACAAAAAAAAAATCTGGATATTTAGTTCAATTTTTGGTGGGGGGGGGGCTTAGTCCTAAAATGGGTGGTTTGTTCCAGTCATTGTAGAGTGAAGTCAATAAATAATGACATACAATTGAGTTTGAGTATTTATTTCAGAAACAAATCCTGTCATTCAAGGAACTTTGTAATCTTATAAGAGCAATATTTAAAACGTTATTCTGCTTTAGAGCCTTTGTGCCCCCTTTATTTTTGTCTTTTTACAGATGTCTTGAGCTGGGAGGTCAAGAGGTACCGCTTGACTGCTGCTAGTGACAGATCAGTCTTATTCCCCTAACCCAAAAAACCCCCCACATTTGTCATTCAGAAAATGCATGCCAACACAAATCCTGTTAATCAAGAAACTTTGCTATAAGAATAATATTTAACATTTGTTGCCATTTTTGGAGCCTTTTTATCCCCTTCAAACCTCTCCACTGTCCAGATGTTTGCAGAACATCCAGATTACCGCATACTATTTATTGGTCTTTTCGTCATAAAATTTGTGGTTTTCTAGAAGATGAGTGACGATTGAACTCACTACATGCAGACATGAATTTGAGCTTCAGACTGCATATCCTTCCTAAAATCCATGCTAACACATCATGTAATTCTAACAACGTGAAGTCTACAGGTTCATCAATTAGATTAGCTAACTGCCTTGTGAGCCTAGCCAATTACCACATGTGAGAATCAAAACATGTACCTTGTGCCTGTGAGGTAAACACCTTAAACATTATGCCAGCCTTATGCACTAAACTGTAACTGTTATGGTCCACTTATTTGTAGAAACATAAATAACTAAATAGACCTTGGCTACCAACTTGAAACAGTTCAGCCAAATCCCTCAAGTTATTCCACTCCTCTGGAAACAAATAACTTCTTCTCTGTACAGCTTAATGTTATCCAGAAGCTTCCCTTCCAGCAATTTTACAATAAACTTTGAAAATAAATACCATTAGCTACTTTTTACATTTCAAACCAATCCTTCAGTTATAACAATTTGCATTACTTAGGCAACTTTTTATGCAACTCAATCCTTCCACTATACTTGTGGTTTCCAGGCTTACTCAAGTCTTAAAGAAAATAAAGTTGAAGTCCCTAACAACAACAGCCAACAACAACAGAAAGGCAACCTGCTACTTTAACTACTGACCAATTCAATAACACTTCAACTTCAATTACTTTTATAACCTCGCAGTCATCTAACTCAAAGCTCCAAAAGTACAAGGCAAGTATGCACCACAGTTAGAAAAATTAGAAACTGAAATAAACACATCTTTAAATTGCAGAAGGAAATCCAGAGACTCTAGGGGAAACTGCAAGAACATGGAAACTCTACACAGCAGACATCCCAGATGAAAATCAAGCACCAACATTTACAATCAACATCATCACCAATGGGACTGTCACTTCTTGAATGTGTTGTACAAGATTCCTTATAGCATGTTACTTTAAAATACAAATTTTCTCTGCCCACAAAGGCAAACTGACAAGGAGTCATCCATCTGACAACCGGAGGGCCAAGTTAAGTCATAACATTTAGAAGATAAGACAACCAACTATGAAACCTTTCAGTTCAGACCACACCTTTGGTATGAACGAGAGGTAACAATATCCTTTAACTTCTATTAGCCAACCAAATCTTGCTCTGCACTAAATGCAAATTTTAACACCATCATTTGAAAAACTAGGAATATAAGCACTCTCAATTGTTAAGGCAAGTAAAAAACTATCAGTATCATCCTCAATCTATAAAACTAAATAATTATCTAAATAATTATCTAAAAAATACAAATATTCAATACAATTGTTAAATTCAACCATACTAGAAACTGTACAAGGACTAGCCCAATACATGTTTTTTTTCCTCAATATACTCTGCTGAACATAACATTCTAGCAGGTCTGAAGCAGTCAATATCTAATCTGTAAAAGTGCCAAAAAATGCAAGAATAAATTCAGTTCCTAAATTAGGCACAGCCAACTGCACATCAGTTAAATTAGAACATTATCACTTTGTTCATCACTCAAATTGTCCAAAACAATCCATTCCTTAGAAGGAAGACTGTTAACTACATCATAACAATTATAAAGTCAGTAATTTTACCTCTCGTGACTTTTTTCCATTTGAAAACATTATCTTGTCCAGCAAAATTAAATTGCTGCATGTAGTCTCATTGTGAACAAAACTATCTTCCAAGTTGCTCATTTCCATCTCAACCTGACTTATTTTAACTTCTAGAGCCATAATTCAGACTAGGTTTCTATCCATTTTGCAGGTAACCAAAAGTTAGCAACAAATTCTGTTAGCCTCAGAAGCAAAGGAAACGATAGTGTATTCTACACATGATGGATTATTCTGCTACAGATTGTCCTGCCTTTTGGTTTCCATGAAGAATCTATGACATTGCAGTAGCTGATGGACAAGACTCTAATATCCCATACCAGATATGCTGCAGAATTACATGCATGATGTCATAACATTCGTTGAGTTTGAAACTTGTCAGAGGTGCTTATTTAGAGTTGGTTTGGCTTAGTGGTGCATTGCTCTGACTCTAATTCAGTGGTGATGAGTTCATTAGTTGTAGCAGTCTCAAATAAGATGCCAAATCAACACCTGAAACACCAACAGGTTGAAAACTATATCGCCTATAGTAAGAGAACATACGAAGTGGGCACAAGAGGCAAATCGCTGAGCATATAACATAAGTACTTATCTTAGAGGATTAAAACCAGGAGAAAATGTACGTGCTTGTGCCCCCCCACCCCAAAAATAAGGTTCTCATTGAGCAAGAATTAAATTCTGGAATTGTAGAGAAAATAAATTAAGTGAATTACGTGAGACAGCTAAGAAAAAGGAAATCAGGTTAGTTAAACCACATAGCTGTTCTAAATGTTGGAAAGAAACTTTATGTTTGCAGAGTGTAAGCATGTCCAGAAGTCAAAACAGGGAGACATTATCAGTGTCTCAGAACAAAGAAGTGAACAGGGACATGTTTTCAGAATTGCCTAGAGACCAATTTAATCAAGCATAATACAAAAACTATGCCTGATGAAAAAGTAAATTATACACACACACACACACATATATATATATATATATATATATATATATATATATATATATATATATATATATATATATATATATATATATATATATAGGTAGGAAAGAAGTACAGAAAATGATTAATTCTGGGATCACAAAAGAAACCCATACTGAGTGAATCCAGCACTACTGGTTCTGTAATCTGATGGCTGTATAAGATTGTGCAGTGAATTTAAAAATCTGAACAATGTATCAAACTTTAACTGGTTTAATATGCTCAAAATGGATGAACTATTTAAAACGTTTGGTCAGACTAGGTTTCTATCCACTTTGTAGCTAACCAAAGTTTAGCAGCAAATTCTATTAAGCCTGAGAAGCAAAGGAAAAGATAGTAAATTCCACACATGATGGATTTCTGTGCTATAGTGTTCTGCCTTTCAGTCTCCTTGAAGAATCTATGACATTGCAGTAGCTGATGGACAAGACTCTAATATCCCATACCAGATATGCTACAGCCTACATGCATGATGTCATGACATTCTCTGAAGACTGAGAAAAACATCTCCCAAACATCCAAAACATTTTGAATTTCTTGCACCATGTTAATTTTACAGCAATAGTAACTTACCAATACTGATGGTCTATGAGTTCAGCAAATGGTTCCTGACACATAATGACATCTCCAAAGTGTATTAACTCAAATGGTCGAAGGAGAGGAACATCCCATAAGTTACCTTAGCAGAAAGCCCAGCAATGCTTAGAAAAGATATTGAGTGATTGAAAAAGAGTGCCTTGCAATTAAATGGGCTGTTACCTCCCTGAAATATTACTTGTTTTAAAGAGAGCTTGTCATGGTAAAGGACAACACTCCTTTACAATGGGTTTTATAGACAGAAAGATAGCAATATAAAACTCTATCAATGGGCTAAAACACTTCAGTTCTTTAATTTTAAGGTCCGCAATCAACCTGGCCACAGTCACTTAAGTATAAATGGTCTACCTCAGGCAGATACAAGCATGCAAAATCTGAAGGTAATTCTACTCAATGCTAGAAGTCTAAACTTCAAAATGCACTCTCTCGAGGCACTCCTAAAAATGGAGAACATCGATATCTGTGCAGTAACTGAGACCTGGTTCAAGACTCCAGAGAGCACCCCTGCAATACCAGGCTGCAATTCTTACCACACTTTTCGGCCACAAAACCAAGACCGAAACACTAAAGGTGGAGGAGTGCCCATATTTACCAAGGATATTCACACCTCCAGGCTAGTTGCCCAACACAATGCATCTGAAATTCTATGGTGCAACTAACACTAGGTAAGACTGCAATCCAAATTGTAGCTTGCAACAGATCCCCCACCATGCCCCAAGATTCTCACTACACCTTTCTAAACATACTGGAAAATATTAAGATACAACCAAACACCCTAATACTGGGTGATTTCAACTACCCTGCCATTAATTGGGAAAACTACTCTGGTACCAACTCCTTTTCCCAACAGTTCTTGGAATTCATAAATTCCAACGCCCTGGATCAACTAATCCATTGTCCCACCAGGGGCTCCAATATCCTAGACCTGGTCATTACCAACATGGGAGATAGATGCTCCACACCAGTGGTTACCCCCTCATTGGTCAGGTCTGACCATATGCAAATCACCCTTGACATCCACACCCCACCCCCCAGTAAGGAAACCTCCTTAAAAAACTTCTCCAAAGCCAACTTCATGCTACTGAAGTCAGAAGTGACAAACTTCACAACACCTACGCAGATGGGATCTGGAAGTTCGACTGCAGAATCCTACACTAAGGCACTGTACGAGCACTCATTCACTTGTGCATGAATCGTGCCATCCCAAATAGAACCAAAATGCTCTTCTTCAAAAAAAGGAAGCCAATCTAGTGGTCCCCCTGCTATAAACAAACTATACAACAAAAGGAAGAAACTGTTGCAGAAAAGAGGAAAATCCCAGGATGCAAAAAACTCCCTCACTAGCCTCAGCAAGAAGCTGAGATCTCTCATAAAATCCTCAAAAGCCAGTTACGAAAATAAAATTGGCAAAGATTCCGAAGACAACCACAAGGCATTCTATAGTTATGTCAAGAATCTAAATGGCAATGCTCAGATCTTTTCTGAGCTACAACAGAATGGCATTAAATATACTGATCCCAAGGATATTGCCAATATCCTGGCAGATCAATTTAGTGCCAAGTTCACCCCCTAAAGGGCCCATCTTAATACCAAAAGATCGGCAAATTCCGATAATCACGGCCACATAGGTAGAAACCGCACTCTCCAAAGCTAAGAATACAGCATCCATGGGACCAGATGACATCCCGGGCTGTGTACTACATGAACTACAAAATGAACTGGCACCTCACCTAAGTGTCATGTTTAATCATAGCCTCACCTCAGGCTTAATGCCCACTGAATGGCGCACAGCTACAGTTATCCCGCTCCACAAGGGAGGATCTGCCTTGGATCCCGGGAACTACCATCCCATCAGTCTGACAAGCCTGATCTGCAAGGGCATGGAACGCATTATCATGGAACTTATAAACAAAGACATTGGCAACCTTCAAACACTGGACACCACCCAGTTTGGGTTTGTGAAGGGCCGATCTTGTCTCCTGAATCTGATTGACTTCTTCGAATCAGTCTCCAGAGCTGTGGACGAGGGTAAGGCGGTCCACACAGCCTATCTGGACCAAGCCAAAGCCTTCAACACCATCACCCACTCTGGAATCATAGATAAACTTACTAAGCTGGGCATAAATCTCTACTTCACTCAATGGGTTGCCAACTGGCTCACTGACAGAACCCAGACTATAAAAGTAGCGGACTCTAAATCCAGCTCCAGACAAGTGACAAGTGGAGTACCTCAGGTTTCAGTCCTGGGACCACTCTTGTTTGGCATCTACTTCTCTGAAGTACAGGCCAACACTAAGATACTCTGGCTAACAAAGTTCACAGATGACTGCAAACTGGGAGCCATTATTGAATCCCCAAATGATGTGGATATTCTACAAAAGGGCCTTACAGAAACAGATGCCTGGTGCCAGAGCCATAGGCACAAGCTTAATGCCAAGAAATGTATAGTTATTCCTTTTGGAAAAAAAACATGTACCCATTAATTACCACATAGATGGCAGGACACTAAACATCGAAAGTGTGATGAGAAACTTAGGGACACAGGTGACAGTGGTCTCACTTTCGATAACCACATCGCCACAGCAGTCAGGAAATCCTTCCATGTGGCACACCTCATCACTAAGGGCTTTTCATCCAGAAAAAAGGAGGTCATTGTCCCACTGTACTCATCCCTCATTAGACCCATTATAGAGTATAATGCCCCATTTGGAATGTACCTCACAAGACATCTGCAACAGCTGGAAAGGCCACAGAAATACCTTACTAAAAGAATCACAGGCCTAAAGCAGATGCCATATGTTGACCATCTAAAAAAACTCCAGCTATACTCTGTGGCATATCGTCTACTCAGAGGCGATCTCTGCTTAACATGCAAGGCCATGTCAAACCCTGAGCTGTTGGATGTGCTCCACTTTGTTTTGGCAGTTCCAAAGTTGTCCTCTTGAAAGATGCCTTCCTTGGTGGTCATCATATATGCTTGTTGGATTTCTGAGCTAAAGGTTCTTAGTTGCAGAGAACCTTGGAAGGCCTTTCAAAAGGACTGGTTGTACTCTTGTCTTAACTTGCATTTCCTCTTAAAAGTAATCTTTGATCTGTCATTCAACTCCCTATGTTTTCAATGGCAGTATCCTGGGGAGAATAAGCCCTTCACATTCTTGATGAGTACTGCCAGCTCAGGTTCTAACAGAAGGGGATTTCTTGATTTCGGAAAGACAAACTGCTTCATAGGTTAGTACTAGGCTAACAGCCCTTGCAAGCCATTGTAAGCCTAGCCAATTATCCCTTGTGAGGTTCAAACCCTGCACCTTGTCTTTGTAAGGCAAACACCTTAACCACTAGGCCACCCTCCCAAACCAGAGGCTTACAGTACTTATCCACCTGGACAAGGTCTTCTTTACTAACTGCTTTGTCTTTTGCCACAAGACTGTGTTGTCACAAGCCACTGGACTAGTGATGTGGCTGCTTTTATTGTTTGTTTCAAGAATGCATCCATTGAGGACATTTGTACCATGACCACTTGATTTCCATTTCCACCTTAACTAACCACAATTTTGGAATGCAGACCTCCTTTTTTCAAATTTATGTGTCAGGGTTGTGCCTGCTGAGTCTCTACCATTTAGCCTTCCTCCTGGAGGTTCTATATGTATTGTTTTGGATTATTTCCAGAAAGTAGCCCCCTGTGCTGCTAAATGCATCAACTAATTTGAAAGAAGGCCAGCTACATTATGGACTTACTACCATCTCACTCCACTGTGTTTGAATGTTTACTTCATCCAGTAACTGCAGATGGATTTTTTTGTAAGTTGGGCAAGTTTATCAGTTTATGTACGTATTTATTTAATTCAGGTTGAGCTGACTCCGCAAATGGGAGTTGAATTGGGAACTTGGGGGAAGGGTGCACTGACAGCCTGACAGTTGATTTCTCTGTATGTATCAAAGCGAGATCCTTGAATGCAAACACTAGAATATTTTCAGAAATGTACTGAACTGTGATATCAGCAGAGGGAATCCCTATAACTGCTCACACAAAGGGATGTCTTGGACATCAATTGATATGAAGATATACACTTTTTATTTCTGCATTTCATTACTCAGTGCATCCTAAAGCTAAAACGATGAACATACTAGACCAGCAGATATAATAGAGATCAATATATGATACCATGAACAAAGAGTTTCACCTTGTCTAGTCACATCTAGATAATTTAACTTCAAACACCTTTAGGACTTCTTGCATATGAATGTAACCATAGAGTGCCTCTCTATAACTGATGACCCTTGTCAGAGGCCAGTCACTTACCTACTTTCAAAAATTTCTGTTCTCAAATCTAGACAAGCATTGTGCTATAAAAAAAACAAGAGTCTTGTGATAAAAGGCATACAGTGCGTCCTGTTAATGCATATTTTTCTAATATCATAACATAGTTAAAAAGGGGTTTGAATCCTGCAATTGCTGAGTGTGTGTGTGTGTGGGGGGTGTGTGTGTATGTTTCTGAGTGATTTCCTTTGAGAGGAGTGCCCTTTTGGGTTGGGAGGGTGGCCTAATGGTTAAGGTGTTTGCCTTACAAACACAAGATTCAGGGTTTGAATCTCACAGGGGATAACTGGCTAAGCTTAAAATGGCTCGCAAGAGCAGTTAGTCTAGTACTAACCTATGAACCTATTTAATGCATTGTTTTTTTTTACCTTAATTCAAGGTTCTGATCTTGGAAAGAGACAGACACTGGTTAGTCTATTGTACCATCAGGGTCTAACTCACTCTATTTTCTTATAAATCCTTTTGCAGAGAGTATAAAGCCTTAGTTAGAACTGTTAAAAGCAGTCATTTAGGAGACTTTCCATACTGATCCCTTTTCAATAGCAAAACATTCTGGTAAGAACTAAGCACATGGCTAAATGAGGAATCTGGTAAGAATGTATGACCCATATATGGTATAAATTCATCAGTAATAACTTTGCCACTTACTTTGGTACCCCAATAAGCTCCTCTACTTATGCAGGCTCCAAATGGACCTTGCAACAACTTGCAAAATTCTTCTCTATCTTCCTTTGCAATGTCCAGTCTTGAAACCATTACTGACTATAAAAGGACATGTAACTCATTGGAGAAAGTGGACTTCCAATTAATATCCTGAAGGTGGCCATCCACCAGATAGCATCCCTGGTGTGGCTATTTGTAAGATCTTCTTTAAATTAAGCCATCATCTGACGGCTCTGGAAAATTGCTCAATTCACCCCTATTCCTAAAGAAGGGCAAAAGGATGTAATCAGAAACTATTAATGAATCACTACATTGATCCTACTTGCATGTACAACTTACATCCTATCTCAACATTAATAACATATTCTAGACCCAACATGTATTTAGGAGACCTTAATTTACTCATTTCCACTTGTATCTATCCACATGAGGATGCTTCTAGTCCTAGTCCTTGGTTCTTTACTGTTTACAATGTTCTTTATCTTATTTTCCCCTTGACATTCTTATAGCAACTTATCTCTACAAAAAATGATCTGGTTCTTTCTCTGGTCTTGATCAGTCAAATGTAGTGATTGCTTATGCTCACCGTCAAGACTTCCCTTCTCTCTTACTAATGGTGGGATTTTATCAAAATAGCTTACTATAAATGTAGATAAAAGCAAATTGATGATTTTTGATATTTTGCTATGATAAGTAAAATTTCCAAGCACTGAGAAGCCTGTCTTCACCTGCATTCATTAAAACTAAAACTGGTGGTAATTACAAATATTTTGACTTCTGCCATGACTTCAACAGCTGTTTTATCTAAATCTTGAAAGGACTCACTCTTTAGTTTCAGGCTTTATTTATGCTGCTTACGGAATGTCACATCCACTGAGCAGTGATGCAAAATTTGCAATTCATAAAGGGCTCCTATTCATCATTTGGAATATGCTGTCCTCTTTTCACTACAAACTCCACTCAGATTACACTGGCTACAGAAACAATGGAAAACAAAACTGGTTGGTTTGTCATGAGCTTCTTTAAATATTAATAACTGAGTATTATTGTCTCTATGACTGGTTGCTACTAACTGTACAGATGTTAATCTGTACACACATTCAGAGCCGTAGCTAGGCTATTTGGTACTCTGGGCAGTCCTCCAGGATGGCACCCCCCACCAACCCAAAGTTGAGGACCAAAAAGTAGAAAAAAAATCTTCTACAGCTGAATGCTTAAAAATAGGCTCAGTGTTAAAGTTAAGCTATTAAAGGTATTAATTTCAGCAGAATATCAAAATACTGGCACTTCTCTCATGCCTTGTTGCCAACTCTTCAGCACTACCAAGTCTGTACCTTGACTGTTTGCATGCAGTGCAGTTATACCCTTCACCCCACCCTAGTTACAGTACTGCAAACATTTATAAACTGTTATTTGTAGGACTCTCTAGTCATCTGTAGCACACTTACTGTTCTTCAATCATTTAACTTTTCGCTGCTTTACCAAACTTCATCTCAGCTGCTCTTGACTATATCTTCTCACTTGCTTCACAGTATCTGCAAAGCCAGTTTTTATAAGCTCCAATATCTGTATTTATTTTCCCCCAACACTAGGTCTGCTCGTGCTTTTGCCAAAATCCAGGCTTTTCACAAGATATATATATATATATATACATATATATAAATAAATATATATATATATAAATGCAGCTGTCTAAAATAATGCCCTTCCCAGATTTTTCCTGATACCAGTTAATGTCATCATTAATAACTCCCCCATTTACAGTACACAAATCCTGATTTATTCTGTTTTCTACAGGGCACTGTTTGCAGTATTTTAATTTATGTAACTAGATAGTGGCTGAGAATCACACTATTGGAGGCAGCCCACATTCCTATTCAAATAACATACAATAAAGATACAGTCTGCATTCCATATGTACAAAGTAAAACATAAGAGAGACTTTTTAAGTTAGATGAAATTAGTTTGGCAAGACTGACTCAAAATCTGCTGGCCAAATGGAAGAAATACAAAAGCCTTGTTGTTCTGCATACTGATAACCTAGAGTAAGTTAATGGTGTGACACATTTCCAGGGGCGAACAGACACGTACAAACACAAAACTGCTGAAGCTTGAAGAATACCTGACCTTCCCTTGGGAAATTACTGGCTGTATTGTATACACCAATTTAATATTAACAGAACAGGAGCTCATGTAGGCTAACATTTGATTTTTTTTGTATACTGTTGGCTTAATAAACTAAACCACGTTGCTCCCTCAGCTAATATAATTCTAAGTGCTAACACTGGACATGCATTTGTATATGGTTTTATGTTTCTGTATGTGTCTCTTTATTATCATGATAGAGTGTGGGAGGGGAAAAACTATCTTGCTTCCCAGATGAAAACAAGTTGCAGAAAAACTTGCTCATATGTGTACTTAAAACACAAAAATAGTGCTACTGTTAGGGTTGCCACCTTTTCAGATGCCTAAAGTGGGACATTTTTGGTACAAACGTCAGATTTTGCAGGGCAAAACACCCACGGCGAGTACAAAGGACATAATTTTCACGTTTTAGCCTAAATAAAAGCTTATTCTTGTAGCATTTTAGTTGCTTATTCTGTTTTTAATAACATTTAGGTGTTTCAGATACAGAAAAACTGTTTTATGCAACTATTACATAAAATGTAGGAAATATGTTTGTCCTAAAATCTCAGGACATTTGCCATTTTTTCGATTTCTTTGCAGGACATAACTGCCCAAAGAGGGACTGTCCCCCGCAAAGTGGGACAGGTGGTAACCCTAGCTACTGTAGAAATTAACTAGATCTTGAGCCAGTTTTAGAGCATTTATTGGTGTAGCCTTAAAACAGAACTGCTGCCAAATACTTAACTGCAACAGTCTATAAAGATTTTCATTAAGGACTTAATCTTATAAAGTCCTTTCTACACAAATCATATAAAAGTCCAGCATAAAAACTGTCTTTGTTAGTCTTCTAGTTAAAAATCTGTTGTCCACTCTCTTTTCATGGTGATGACAGAGATGGCCTCACTGAGACTGACGACTGGTGTCATAACCATGGCCTTAAGCTCAATGCAAAAAATTGTTTCCATCCACTTTGGAAAACACCCAGTTTCCATTACTTACCACAGCACTGTTAGCCCCCTGAACACAGAAGGCGTTATAAGAGATCTGGGAATGCAGGTTGACAGCAAGCTCTCATTTGATCACCACATTGACACTGTGGTCATAAATTCCTTCTATTTGGCACATCTCATTACTAAGAGTTTTGCATCAATGAAGAAAGAGTTTATTGTCTCCCTGTACTCTTCCCTCATTAGGCCATATCATCGAGTACAATACCCCATTTGGCGTATACCTCACTAGATACCAGCAACAACTGAAGAGGCCACAAAAGTACCTCACATAGAGGATCCTAGGAATTAAACACTTGTCCAATATGGACAGACAAAAAAACTACAACTATTTCTTCTCTCATATCGCTTACTTAGAGGCAATCTCTGCTTGACTTACAAAGCCATGTCTGACCAAGCTCTGTTAAAATTGCTACATCTAAAGGAACAAAATACTCCCTACACACAACACACTCGAGAGACCTCAACATCATTAC